>NC_091212.1:11362668-11432668 GCF_040958095.1 Procambarus clarkii | reverse complement strand
CACTGCTCATTGCCATTCATCTATTGTCTATTCAACCTGCTGTTCCACTATGTGTCCTGTGCCTTTCCTTTTCTTGTCCATTTAGTATGTGTACTCACTATTTATGTGAACATCACTGCGGCACGTGTGACTGTGTCGCTCCACATCCAGTGTACTTGTGCTGCCACCAATAACTTAAACAAAATAATTTTCTAACTACGGTACTTAAAATTTAATGAGTTAGTAGTTGTTATTACTGATAAAAAATATATTATTTTTTATATTATATTTTGGACATATTGGTGGTTGTTAAGGTACACTAAGGAGCGACAAAAGCGGTTGAGACTGCGTACCCCGTGAACTATAGCGAACATTACAGTGGCGCTGTCCGTTCCCTTACAGACATCGGAAATTTGCTTCAAGCAAGCGGTTTCATGAAGAACTTTATGCCCCTCGTGGCGGAAAGCGGGCCGGGGAGCGAGGGTAGGCCAGTGTTGCCCTCCCCACTAACAAAGTCACTGATATTACTTTCAGTTTAAACCATGTTATCCCTGTATAGAATATTCACACACAATAGGTTATCCAAAAACTTCACCTTAGTAACACTCCCTCAAGTTAGATAGTGGAATGATTTGCTCAGTTTCTTGTGTGTGAGTATTCACTAGTGGCGCAAAGATTAGTTGTTTTTTTTTGCCAGGGTTCCATGTTGCGGCAAATAGATCCCTCCTTCACCATGGGCTCTGCATGAATATTTAAGTTGCGACGTGACCGCTGATGCTGAGCCTTAGTTAATGCTCCAGTTTGGCCCATTGTCCAGCTCTTGTTACTAGGAGAATGAGCTTTATTGAAACAGTACAAGGTTCCTAGTTTCTGGAATGGTCACCTACTAATTTGTCCTGCACCTCTCAAAAGGGAGGGGTGGGGGACCCTTTAACATTCCCACTTTTTTGTGGAGAACCTCCAGGTCTTGGCCAACCAGTTGTGCACGGCAACATTGCTACCAAATTTTTCTTTGGCTTGCTCCCATGCATGAAATTTTGACTTTGTGGCTGAGGTGGCAAAGAGGCCTACCCAGTACTCCAATTAAGAGCCGAGTCATCTTGGGGTGCTAAGTCTTGCTGTGGGGCAGTCTTATATGGGTAAGGACCCCCCAGCCCCTGCCCCTCACACTCCCATTTAACCTTAAACCTCTAACACTGCCCCACCAACTCCACCCACCCACTGTAGTATCAGCTAGTGACCAATAAACCACTAACATTTCCCACCAAATTACCTGTGCTACAATTACTCTAACTGCATCATTACAATAATACAATTCCCACATTAACATTCCTGTTCATATACAGTAGCAAAATTAATATGTACATATTATGTACTTAATCTTATATAAAACACACTTTGTTTTTATTTTTTTTTATGTAATGCTATAATGATTACATAGCTCTCATTTGATTTTATTGTTTTATAATATTAACATAAAGTTTATGATGGTTATTCTTACATATAACACAGTAGAGGTTACTGCTAATAATGACTTGGCATTTTTAGAGATGAGTGATGAGCATGATCTTGCTGGCATGGGTATGCTCGTGGTGGAATGGTTGTGCTATGGGCAATTTGTGGGTGGGGCAGGTGGGTGGGCGGACTTGGTACCCCTCTGCCTCCATCACTGTCACCACTGTAAAGTATCAGCTTTGGGGATGTCAGTCAATATGACTTTTCTCAACATTTGTACATGAAAGACTTAAAAAAAAATAAGCATTTTCTAACAGGAATTTATACCTACAAACCAGATGCAAATTTTCCTTATAATGTCAACTAAGGAATGATATCCCTGAAGCTGAGGTTTTATGAAGACGGACAAGATGATGAAGTACCACTGCTCAGTTCACATTAATAGAGAACCACTCCCCACAATATGTAGTGAGTGAGGCAGAGGTGAGTGATAAAAGGTATGATATTTGTTTTGTTATCTTTTCCATTATCTTTACTGTGGGCGGTGGTGCATGTGTTTTCTGCTGCCCGCACTAACTCCTGTCTTCTCTTTAGTGGCATTATTCAGGAAAGGAGTCCGCGCTGTCCAATTGGTAGGCCGAACAAGTAGGTAACATCCTTGCGATCGTGATGGTGATGGCCGTGTGATATGCATGTTGCATGTTTATATTTTTTCTCTGAATTTCCATACCCGTGGTGTGTCCTCATCCACAAGTTTCAGGGAGTTCAAGATGAGTTTTCAACGAGTATGGTACAATATGGATTGTGCCCGAATTCTGAGAATTGAGACAGTGAAATGTGCAGTTGCATAAAATATTTTTGTATGTATAAAAGCTTTAAAATAGAAGTCAGATATTTAATAAGTGTTTGTAAAGAAACGAAGTTAAAAAGCACTTAATTTAAGAAATCTCTTAGTTTTCCTACCAACAACTTATATGCTAGCAAAGAATTCTGGGCAGACTTGTTGGAATCCCTGAATCTGGTGATTTATTATCTGCATGGCTCATATTGAGATTACAGCCAGACCTGCCCCACAGTCCATTCACTATCCTATCATGCAGTTCAAAAAAAAATCTAGCGATAATATTTTTTATACAGTATGCGTGCATATTGGCCATGACATAATGAATTCGATCTGTTTTGAGATTTAAATGTATTCCTAGTTTTTAAAGCCGGCGTACAGTATGAGATGCTAAGCATTATGATCTGTATGACCTTATTAATAAAAATAAGATGGTACAGCAACCGAGTTTAGTGCAGACATATCCAAAATATGATAAGTACTGTACAGTACATACAAATTTCTTCTCTTTTTGCCTTCTACTAACCTTCGCTCCTCTCTGTCCTTTTTTTTTTTTTTTGTAAGGTGGAGAGGTTACCTTTATGCCAAGTAAGTCCTCATCACAAATACAGCTCTCTTTTTTCACATTTTTGGTTATAGGCAAGATGATGATTTGTGCAACAGCTGCATGAAGAGAGAATTTTTTAGATGATAGCAGGCCTTCACTGTGCATCATAGCAGGGGCTGCAAGTGTTCTCTGTGCTAGAATGGTATTATATTTTCATTCTCACATGAATGTATTATGATTAGGTGAAACTGTTCTACTAGTCAAATTATGAAATTGTTCAGAATGGATTTCACACTGTGAGAACTTACTCTGTAACCAGTGGCAGGTTGCTGATTTCATCAGTAAGGTGTGCCATAACTTTGCTGCGAAAGAGCAACATGGATAACATGTGGAAATATGTGACTGCTATCCAGGGGCTCCTGTTTATACACTCCTAAAAACCGTAGCAACAGACCACACTGTAGTGGTGCAGGTGTGCATGAAGCCCTAACCTGGGCTCTGGCAGCTGGGGTGCATTTGACACAACATATACTGTACATTAGAATTGTTTCATTAATGAGGTACTTCGAGGGGATTTTCAGCACAGTTAAGGAATGTCTATTTACTTAAAGTCTCTTTAGATTGGTTATTTCTTATTATGTTCAAAGAATTAAGTACTTTGCATAGGCTTTTTATCAGATATCTAATTCTTAAGTTTTTCTGGTTTTCTTCCTCCCTTTAAACTTATTGTATTAATTTTCTCAGTTCAGATACAGTTAGTGACACAGTGTTCACATCTCTGGTAATCATTAGCACTGTACAGGCTTGTTTGCTTTGCTAATTGGGCACATGTTTTTCACATCAGAGTACGAACAATTAGAAATGCTACTTTCTTAGGTGGTCCATGAGAGGGTTGCATCTTCATAGCAAAGAGCCTCATTATCATCCAATTAATTATAAAAAAGAAATAAAAAATATATTGCAACAATGTTGGTAATAATAGTGCTTAAATGGGTTGCCAAACATTTTGCCAGGTGGAACAAAATCAAAGTACACGAGTACATTGCCTACTGAACAAAAGATATACTGACTGTACAATCTGATATTAGTTCACAGACCCCCGTTACTTGCTAGGATCTGACCAGCTGTTATGTACAGTATATTTGTTGGCTAGATATCTTCATGGCATCACCCAATCATAAAAAAAAAGAAAAAAAAATAGAGAGTATATTAAGGGGAAAAAAATAAATAAGTAATTCAAAGATATATCTTGCATGGAAGCAGTAAGGCTATTGCTTCAATGCTTCTCGCTTTCCACATTAACAACCATCAGCCATGAATATGATAGACCCTTGCTCTACACAAATTTGTATTATGTGAATTCAAATATTCATGATGTTGTAATACCAAAATCATAAATGTGCTATGATAGTTACACCTGTACATGGGTTGATGTGTGTGATACAAACAATGGAGATGTTGTTTTGATGCAAAATGAAAAATATCATGCTCTGGTCTCATGATTCTTTGCAATTATCTTGCATTTTACACACGTTTTGGATAATTGTCATGCATCATAATACCTTTCAAGTATTGTGCACTTTATTATGCTGTATATTGTTGGTAGAAAGTATCAATAGATTTTAGCAATGTTATTTTTGGTATTTTATTGGAAGGAGTGGATAAAAGTGCAGTTTTGGAGGTCTTGGGAATGTATGGGAACTTAGTGCATGAGGGTTCTCAAGAACACAGTCTTCCTACAGAGTGCAGGCTTACCATATACAAATTCCATCACACTAGCCATGCTATCTTATTATAAATAATGAAAAAGGAAAAGAAGTAGAGCTTATAATAATGAGAAATAACAAATAGTAGAGGTACCAAGGCTTTAAACAGAATCACAATGATGCAATTTTTATGTCATTCACATACATCTAGGGAGAGGAGGATGATATATTCACATTGGTCTATACATTCATTCAGGTTTTGTTTCCGAGGGATACAAATGTTATGTCATTGACTGTATCTCACTGTTTCTCCACTTTTGAATTTTTTTCTATGTTGTACACAATACACTTTCACTTATCATAAATTAAGTTTAATTTTTTCTACACTTAAATTGTAATTAATATTTTTACACTTAACATAACTTTAACCATTTTTTTAAATATTTACAAACTGTTTTTACCAGTCTATTTTTTGTACACATTAAACAAATCATCTTACATTTTTAATGATAAATGCCAACTAAAATGCACCCTCAAATGTGTATGGATTCTCTACACATTTTATTTATTTATTTCCAAAAATGAATGTAAGTTAATTTATTGCATTATTATATATTATAATAATGCAACAGATTGGCATCATCTGCTGTCATCTTGACAGTTCTCAGTTGCTCTATCGACCACATTTCCTTTTCTTATCTACATAAGTAAACGGTACACAATGCCCTTCCGTAAGTGTTTAGTGTACAACTCTCACAACTCTTACATACACACCAGCTGCCAAAACTGTACTCCCGCATCATGAAATACACATCATCTCCAGTTATTTATATTGTTTTTATTCTATTAGGTTTATGTTTAATTTTTATTTTTCTGATCATATAGTTCATTTTTATTATTAATTGTGTTTTGTATATTTTTATATTCTTATTGTTATTATTATATTTAGTTCTTGTATATTTAGTTCTTGTATATATATATATATATACACTGCACTTCTCGGCTTACTATGCAAGGCCCGATTTGCCTAATATGCGGAGTGATTTTCAATATTTCCAAAATATTGTTACCAAATGGTTTATTTGAATTATTATTACTATATGATATATTGGGAACATAAATTATTGACTTGTGTTTGTTTAGATTAGGTTAAGATAGGTTAGGTTAGGTTAGGTTAGGTTTGGTCATATATCTACATCAGTTTTAACTCAAGTTAAAAAAAATAATGTCATAATGAAATAATAAAATGAAATGGATAGCTTTATCATTTTACAAGAAAAATGAAAAAAAATTTATTAATTCAGAAAAACTTTGCATATTAGGCAAATTGGGCCTTGCATAGTAGGCCAGGTCCTGCATTCTGGCTACTAGGAACAACATATCAATATATATTTTGTACCTAGTAGCCAGAACATAATACTCTGCCTACTATGCAAGGCCCAATTTATCTAATAAGCCAAGTCTTCTTGAATTTCTATATATTCTCATTTTATCTTATAAATAGATAAAACTATCCATTACATTATGTATGACTTCATTTTTTTAAATTGAGTTAAAACTAAGGTAGATATATGACCGAACCTATCCTACTCTACCTAACCTAACCTAACCTAACTTAACCTAATCTAAACTAACATAACTAAGTCAATAATTTATGTTCTTAATATAATACTGTATAGTAATAATATTTAAAATAAACCAATTGGAAACAATTTGTTAAAAATAAAAAAAATCACTCGGCCTAGTAGGCAGATTGGCCCTTGCATAGTAGGCCAAGAAGTGCATTCTGGCTACTAGATACGACATATATATATACAGTATATATATATATATATATATATATATATATATATATATATATATATATATATATATATATATATATATATATATATATATATGTCGTACCTATTAGCCAGAACGCACTTCTCAGCCTACTATGCAAGGCCCGATTTGCCTAATAAGCCAAGTTTTCATGAATTAATGTTTTTTCGACTACCTAACCTACCTAACCTAACCTAACCTAACCTAACATTTTCGGCTACCTAACCTAACCTATAAAAGATAGGTTAGGTTAGGTAAGGTTGGTTAGGTTCGGTCATATATCTATATTAATTTTAACTCCAATAAAAAAAAATTGACCTCATACATAATGAAATGGGTAGCTGTATCATTTCATAAGAAAAAAAATAGAGAAAAAATAGTAATTCATGAAAACTTGGCTTATTAGGCAAATCGGGCCTTGCATAGTAGACTGAGAAGTGCGTTCTGGCTACTAGGTACGACATATATATATATGTATACTGTTTATATGTATTTATGTATGTTTATTTGACTGTGAGCGGAAAGAGCCTGCTTAGGTTCTGAATAATAAGAGCCAAATGCAGTAAATTATTTATTTGAAATATAGTACGTCCATAAGTAACTGTCATGCATAACAACAGGGAATTTTCAAACATACTCAATTTTTTTAAATAGGGATGTAGATAATACCAAAAATTATTTAATTTTTTTTAGACATGTTTTTTTAAATTTTTACATTTTTTACATGTATGCAATTTCTGAAGAAAAATCGCGAAGCCAAATTCATGGCCACCCTCTCAAAATTTTAAGGTGTAGTTAATTTAAAAAATATGAAGATTACATTCCTTCATTCTAAATTCATTATGGTTAAACTCAGGAGCAATGGCAAGTGAAAGACATTAAAAATATATAAATATATATAAATATATATATATATATATATATATATATATATATATATATATATATATATATATATATATATATATATATATATATATATATATATATATATATATATATATAAAATTACAGTATTGTGTAATACTGACATGTGGTTTTTGTCTTTTCAGTCTTCTTTCAAAGTGGTTATCAAGATTTTTATTTATTATTGTGTAGCTAATTTATTTTGAATCATATAAATCATGGCCTTTCAAAAAAAGTAAAAAAAAAAAAATTTGCAAATACAGTATACAAGTGTTTGTGTCCAAAATATTCAAACTTGGTTTTACAAAAGTTATCAAGTAACATTAAACTAAAAAATAATTATACAATACAAGAATAGCAGAGAACATCTGCCTTTCATAGCCTGCGATTCCTGGATGATACCCAACACAACATTCATTCTCTCTACAATTCAAATGTCAGAAACTTCATCTTCCAGTGTCACAAGGTGTTTTAGCAGTAAAAAAAAAAAAGATGCTTTTGTCTTTTATATATATATATATATATATATATATATATATATATATATATATATATATATATATATATATATATATATATATATATATATATATATGTATGTATGTATATATATATATATGTATGTATATATATATCAGATTCAAGCTATGGAAACAAAGGTGCCAAAAAAATATGAATAAGTTTTCTTTTGCAAACAGAATGGTAGACGGAACAGGTTAAGTGAGAAGGTGGTGGAGGCCAAAACCGTCAGTTGATTCACAACGTTTTTTGACAAAGAGTATTGGGAAATGACACCACGAGTGTAGATCTCATCCTGTAACTACATTTGGGTGTAGACTTGGGTAAAATTACACTTAGGTAATTACACACACACACACACACATATACAATATATACATTTGACTAACAAAACTAATTCTTTTTATTTTCATGTACATTACAATACTGTACTAAGACACCTTGTGAATACTTGGTATCCTGTCTAAAATCTCCCTTCTACCCAGACCATCATGTTCACCCAGAGTAATTCCGCCCAATTCCTCTTTGATGTTAGCGTTTATTTTCGTTACTGTTTTTAAATGGTGTATTTTTTATCTACCCATATTTATTATTTTCTGATTGTATTATGATTTCAGTTTTGTTGTTATTATTATAAGTGCAGTTATTATTATTTTTTATTTATTATTGTTACTGGGTATTATTATTATTATTATTATTATTATTATTATTTTTATTTTTTATTTTTATTATTATTATTATTTTTACTACTGTGTGGCTGTTAGTTACGCGTATCTTTTCGGTGTATTTGTTTCAGATAAGTCAGATATTGAAACAGAACTCTACCAAGTTACTTACACCCCTCCCGAACTTCCAAAGCGTCTTCTTAACAACTCCAGAGGTACCATAGTTGCTTCTTTCACATTCTTTCACAATGCTGTATCCAACTTTCTGGCTTCATAATTTTGATCCTTGTTAATCTTCTGAGAGCATTAAAGTAGGTACAGTAATTAGTATTTGACTGAGTCCAGTGCAACTTTTCTTAATCAGACTATATTTTAAGTAAATAAGAGTCTTGTAGCTTAATTGACTGTTATGTAATGGTATCTTGAATAAGCGAGCTTTTGGCAGTATTCCTCAGAGGTGCAGTGCTTAGATTTGGTAGGAAGGGGGATTAAGCATCATACTCTACTGGGTACATAAATAATTTTAATCAAATGCAGTGACAAGGATCAGCATAGAAATCAATTCAAATCAGGGTAGTAATATTTTTGTGAATATTAATACTGTGTTATGGTTATCAGTGCATGAAAAAATTCTTTCTTTATACAGTATTGCATTAGTATTAAACACAATCACACACTGTGACATATTATAGTATAACAAATAATTCATTCTTGTAAATATAAAGAAGTGATAAATGTTTATGGATTTCCTGTAAATTCTTATTGGGCAAATAGTTTTATGTAATGAACTTCTAAGTACTGTACTTACTGGGAATGTGGCCATTGTCTGTCTTGCAAGTTTATATAGTACATGAATTAGTGTTACTTGTTAGTGGAAGTGGGTGGGTGGCCAGTGGGCGGGTGGTGGGTAGTAGTGGTATAGTGTATAGGCCCTTAGTTGGGTCTCCTCCATGGCCCACTCCATCAGCCAGTCTTCACCCCTGTTCTACTGGATGGTGGGGTCCCCCTCCACCTGCTGCCTGCCTGACTACACTTCCTCGTAGGGAGGTATTCTAAGTCTTTGGTTACTGACTGTAGGAGTTGTAGTTTCACAATTCTTGCAGCTCTCTTTTTGACGTTGTGTGTAAACTTGACTGTTCATGTGATTGCCTTCAGGTGCTCTTTTGAGCATATAAATGATTACTGTTGGTTTGCATCAGACAAAAGTATTATATTTAATTGTACAAGTACTGTATTATGCATTGTGAGATATGCAATCAGAGGTAAAAGTGTTAGCTGTTTGAATTTTGTTTAACTTCAAATGTAGGTCAACATGTATAGAATAAGCTAGACTGTAGAAGCTGGGGATGCAGCCCGCACACCCCTCTTGTATTAATACTTGAACTCATTTATCCTATTGTCATCCACCATCCTCTTGCTATGTTATTGATGCTGTCATCTTGCAAATGTTCTAGCTTGGGCAGCGACAAAATTATAACAGTGCTATTTAAGTAGTAGGGGGTGTGGGACAATCATGTTGAGATGATTGTATTTTCTTGTTTCATATAATTATAACCACACATAACCCAACACTATTCAACCGATCTTAATGCAGTACTACAGGACAGTTGAGAATAGGCGTGTGTAATGAATGCTGGAAGAGTGGCACCCCCAGCAGGCAGTTATTGGCAATAAGTAAGCAGGAGTGTCTAGGGCAGTGACTCTAGAGCACCAGTGGGTGACATTCCAGGCCAAGCATCTTATATAGCGCATCCTAGCAACACTACATTTTTCTACCTAACAGCATAGAAAATGTACAGCATAATGCATTCTTACGCACATTTTAAGTGCATTTAGTTATAATGTGCAGGATTTCATTTCATGCAGAGGTGAATTCATATCCCAAATGTAAAATGACAAAATGAGAATTGATCATGGATATTATCATGAATATATTGAAAAAGCTCAACCAATTGTTTTTGTGGTCATGTGGCTAATTAGGTTAGATCCTGGTAGAAGAATAGCAATAAAATTTCTAATGCACATCCCTCCCCACAGGCGACAAGATCCCGGTCAGAGATGGAAGTAAGTGTCAATACAAGCCATACCCTCCCTTAACTATAACCCTAATATATTGTTATTTTTATATCCCTACACTCAAATATTTGCAATACCCATATTCCATCCCTTATCTCTGTTATTAATGAACCACAATAACAAAGGAATTTGTCATTTCATTTTACATGCTAATCTCTTAATTTCATAGCTGTTCCTTCTTTACTGTTCCTCGCAGCAATTATTTTTTCCATTTTACAGTAATTCCTCAACTCCACTGTTATTAATATAATCTCCTCAGGTTGATTAGCCTTTCTCATACCCCCTTATTTTATAGTACTAGAAGATTCAACAAACTCTGCCCCATCAGTTTATGCTATGCCTACCAGTATTAGTAAATGTATGTAGCTACCCTTTGCTATGTTTGTTTTAACTGTTTGGCCATACTGTCTTATCACATAATGTAACATTATTATTCATTTTAGCATCCCCCCCAATCCTCCTCCATGGTGACGTGCATGAGCCATTTTGACCACTGCTGTGAAGACTCCCAAAAGTAATGTACTGAAACCTCTTGCATGAGCCAGAAAGTCTGGTGACTTGCTTTTATTGTCTTAGTTACTTACTAGAAAATAGACAAAATAATGTATTCATGATTTCATTTAGATTATTCATGATTGAATATTTACTTCATAAAGTAATTTTTGCCTCATATTTGATAACACAATTGCTTATTGAGCTGTTGATGTTTATGGTGATGATTTAATTTGTAATGCAGCATCAGATGGGATACTGTTATCTAAATTGTAAATTATCCCAGTTTAGTACACAGGAAATGTGAAAGAGAAAGATGGAGAAAATACCTGCGATGACATACTTTGTTAATAATCCCATACTGACAGTTTATTCCAATTTTGTAGTTAATGTTTTGGCTCTAATGAAAAAAGCTAAATATAATAATATACTCGTTGTGATGTGGTACGTCACAGTAGATGCAATAGGTATTCTGGTCTACTTTTTGTCAGATGTCAGAGGAAAATCAGCAGAATTTGGAATCGTGCAACCTTATTGACGTAATTCCAGCATTGGGGTAAAACAAAAAAAAATATTTTTGCCTGATTTGTGTTGTTGGATGTCAAAGTAGATGTGCTGGGTTATTTGGTTCATTTATTTACCTCATATCAGATGACAAGCAAGGAGGGAAACAGTGGAAAGCAGTACTTCACTGGAATACCTGGTGTGTGTCTAGTACATATATAACCATGTAGGTAGCATATATTGCAAGACTTTCAGGCATTTATTAAATCGTCACACAGTGGTAAACACATGTACTGTATAATGTTTTATAATGGGAATAATCTGCTGTTATGATTTAATTCATTTTTCAATTTAACATTATGCTGCCATCCAGGCTGTTTTTACTTTTTTGTACTGTCAAAAACAAAATGTCCTCATATAATATTATGCACTTATTTTTAAAACACAATTTACTCAAAAATTATGGGGATAACTGTAGCTAATGGCATAACCTTTTTGGTCTGTCATTGATGCTATGCTTGAACTTATACACAATTTTAAATGATAATCTGATTTATGAACAAGTTATAATATAATAATAAAATGTTTATTTAGGGAAAGTACATATACTGTATACAAAATGAATTCTATGAAGAATATTGGATTTCTAGATAGATCAAGTATATACCATGCCAAAAGCCACTAATATGCACAGCATTTCGAGCATAAGTTAACCCCTTTCACTGTGGTACTTCTTTCCCTAATTTTCATCTCGTGTCTGATTAATGCTTATTAGTTAATTTTTCATATTTACTTTTGTACAATGTTACATATGTAGTAAGAAAAGCTCTCATCTTTCCAGTTGTGCCATTTAAAAACCAAGTTATAGTTAAAAAAATTATACGTACATTTGAGTCTCCATTTTATAATAAAAATTATGGTTCAAATATGTAAATACTAGCAATAAGTGTTCCCAATGCATAGAATGTCATCATAAATGCCACCAATGAGCATACTTACCAAGGAATGACGATCATTGGTGCGGTGGTCACGGTACTGTGTACGTTTAGGGGTGATCCTGGACGGCATGGGTTCGAATCCTGGCCGGGTCAAAGAGTTCTTAGTGATATATATATATATATATATATATATATATATATATATATATATATATATATATATATATATATATATATATATATATATATATATATATAATAATTTTTTTTTATTTATTTATTTATTTAATTTATTTCAGTTGCATATTAGCTTGTGGACCATTCAAGCTTGTTGAATGGTCTTGCAGCTTGGTCTTGCAGGTTTCATGCCATGTTGGTCTTGCTGGTTTTGGACCATGTTGGTCTTGCTAGCTTGAGGCCAGGCTGGTCTTAGTGGCTCTGGGCTGTGTTGGTCAAACTAACTCCAAATCATGCTAGCAGGCAGTCTCTGATCACCAGGTTGTTTTGCCCTAACAGTTGTGCTAGTTACTGTTGTCCCAGCTGTGTGGTGTAGGTAGGTTGGTTTTTAGCAAACAATTTTTATATGAAGGCATTTCAGGGTGTTTTGGCTGAGGTGGGATTTTAGACTTTGAATGCTTCTTGGCTCCGTTCCATTATGTCCTAGGGGTCTGTTCTTCTGCCCTCTGGTACATCCTTCTCATGGGTAACTCAGTAGCTTCCCATCCCCACCCTGTTCTGTCCTTCCCTATGGAAGCTGGCAGGTAGCAGTTGTTTGCTTCGTTTCATTGGAATTACCAAATTTTCCAATCAGTTTCTTGCTTTTAATAATTTTGACTTTTTGGTGGCCTTTTTGCTTACTTCTGTTGTGGTCTTTGATTCCCAGGCTCCCCTTCATATCTTTGGGTGGGCTGGATACTGGTCCTGGTCCCAGGTGGGTGTTCAAAGGCCTTCAGAGGCTTGGTGTGTTCCCCAAGGCTTGATTTTGGCCAAGTTGTACCTTCTCAGGGGCTCCCTAACAGTAACACTTTTGATCTTTGCAGCGGAGCAGTGTTGTGCAGAATCAAATGCCGAGTTTAAGAGGCAGACAGGTTGGATATGGTGTTTGTTTTGCTTCACTGGTACTTTCTGGGGGGCTTAACTCAGTTTTGGGTCAAACTTCGATCCTCATGTTTTGCATCCTTCTAAACCAGATTCTGGTTCTGGTGTTTGGTAGGTGTGTGCAAGTCCAGAATCCTGGTAGTTGTGTGGGTGTGTGTTGGGTAACAGAGCCTCTGCCCCTGGCAAGCTACTTAGGACAAGCCCAAAAATTAGTTACAGCATTAGTCTCACATTTTTTTGTTTGTAGTTCCCTTAATGATTTGTGTTGAAATCCCTAAAGCTGGTTTTCGTTTACCAATGATGCATATGCCATTTATATTATCCCTATCATGAGAACCTCTGGTGATAGGTTCAGTGTAATGTTCTTCCTTATGGCCTTTAAATTGACACTAGAAGTTTATTCTCTCTAATCTGTTATAATACTTCCAGCCTTCTTTAACCTTCTCTTTTTATAGAACTGTACAATGTTAGTGAGACGTAATTTCCCTATACTAAACTCTTTACACCCTTCTCTGTTGGAGAGTTTTCATTACTTAACTAGGTTGAATTGCATGAATACTAAATAATGTTTTGAGGAAGAATGAACACAATTATTTAATAGTGGTTTTATAAGACAATATGCAGTTGATAACACTGAATGCAACTTGACAAGATGACTCAAAGCCCTCTAGTAAAGGTCTTTCTAATGAGCACTTGAAAATTACACCCATTACAGTCGAAACTACTCACCTCAAAATTAACTCATTATTTTTTAACTGTAAAACTTATTGTTCATATAAAGCATACAATATAAATAAATCCCAGTGATATAATGTTTACCTATAACAACAAAATTAACTGTGTACAGTATTAGTGATTCCAGAAAACCTTCTGTGTAATAAATTGAATTATGATTACTTTTATTAGGTATATTTTTACTGTTTATTGGAGTCCATGATAATTGCCTTTTTTGTGACAGTAATTTCAATGAATGATACAGTATATCTTTGTTCATCAAAGTAATGTTATCCTTTAGACTAACTGTATGGTTTAATATACACATTTATCATCACAATAGCTGGTCTTTACTAAGAATTCTACCATCATTCATTCCTCCTCTTTTATACATAATTCTACTACCATATGCATATTATTTACCAATTTGGGTGCACAGTACTATACTCTGGAATTCTCTTCCCCTATTTCATTAAACATAATCCAGAGCACAAGACAAAAATCAGTCAAACTAATAGTCTGTGTGATCATATTGTGTCTTCAGGTGTACTAAAATGTTTGATTAGTGATTTATCCACATACATTTTATATACAGTAGAACTTCAGTTTACGAATGCTCCACTTTACAAATTTTTTGGCATAGGAGCTCAATTTCTTCGAAAAATTTGACTCGGTTTACGAGCCTTTCCACCTTGGCGAGTTTGTTGATACGTATAGGTTGACCAAGCTCGTGGTTCCTGGTGACACGGGCGAGGCATGCTTCAGTTTACCAGTCCCTCTCGCCTAGTGACGATTGTGCTTGAATTCTTTGTAAAGAATTTTATTGTTTTTGTGCTTTTTTTGGATTCTGAACATAAGAGTAATTATTATATATCATGCCATGGGTCCCAAGAAAGTCAGTGGTAAGGTTCAACCTAAAAAAAACAAATGTGAGGATGGCGATAGAGGAAAAACAAGTGATCATTTGTAAACATGAAAATGGTATGAGGGTTATTGTACTAGCTAGGCTGGATGGTGCTGATGTGGAGGAGTTGGTGGAGGAACACAGCGAAAAACTGACCACCGACGAACTCCTAGCCTTTCACAAGGAGCAGCAACAAAAGACAGCTGAGGAAATTTCTTCAGGGGAGGAGGAGACAGTAAAGGATGTCCCTTCCTCATTAATTAAAAAAAGTGTGCAACATGGGAAGAAATGTAAAGTTTTGCTGAAAAGTGTCGCCCAAATAAAGCTGTAGCAGGCTATTGCATTAACCTTTTTAATGACACTGTGATGTTTCACTACAGACAAGTATTAAAACGTAGGGAAAAGCAAGTAATTACCTAAGTGTAGTTACAGGATGAGAGCTACACTCGTGGTGTCCCGTCTTCCCAGCACTCTTTGTCATATAACGCTTTGAATTTGCTAACGGTTTTGGCCTCCACCATCTTCTCACCTAACTTGTTCCAACCGTCTACCACTCTCTTTACAAAAGTGAATTTTCTTATATTTCTCTGGCAGCTTTGTTTCGTTAGTTTATATCTATGACCTCTTTATTCTTGAAGTTCCGGGTCTCGGGAATTCTTCCCTATCAGTTTCATCAATTCCTGTTATTATTTTGTACGTAGTGAACATATCGCCTCTTTTTTTTTATCTTCTAGTTTTTTTGCATATTTAATGCCTCTAACCTCTCCTCGTAGCTCTTGTCCTTCAGTTCTGGGAACCACTTAGTGGCATGTCTTTGCACCTTTTCCAGTTTGTTGATGTGCTTCTTAAGATATGGGCACCATACAACCGCTGCATATTCCAGCTTTGGTCTAACAAAAGTCGTGAACAATTTCTTTAGTATTTCGCCATCCATGTATTTAAAAGCAATTCTGAAGTTAGAAAGTGTAGCATAGGCTCCTCACACAGTGTTCTTTATGTGGTTCTCAAGTGACAGTTTTCTATCTATAACCCCCTAGATCCCTTTCTTTGTAAGAATTCTTTAAAGATTTCTCACATAATTTATAAGTTGTGTGGGGTCTATGTTCTCCAATTTCACATTCCATAACATGGCATTTATTCACATTAAATTCCATTTGCCAAGTGGTGCTCCATATACTTATTTTGTCCAAGTCTTCTTGAAGGACATGACAATCATCTAGGTTTCTTATCTTCCCTATTATCTTAGCATTACCAGCAAACATGTTCATATAATTTTGTATTCCATCTGGTAGATTGTTTATGTAGACAATGAACATTACCGGTGCTAGAACTGAACCTTGTGGTACTCCACTTGTGACATTCCTTCAATCCAATACACTGCCTCTGATTACAGCCCTCATTTTTCTATCAGTTAGGAAATTTTTCATCCATGTTAGAAACTTACCTGTCACCCGTCCAATATGTTCCAGTTTCCAGAACAATCTCTTATGTGGAACTGTCAAAAGCCTTTTCTGGGGGGAGCCTTACGGCTTCCCGGATCTTACTAGGCTGATATGCTAATGTCAGACCTTGGCATCAGTCATGTGTATGTAGTTCTTATGGGCCTACCGGTGAACACAAACCAGAACCTGGCCCCCTCTAGAGAGGCAAGGGGAGCAATGGCCTATAGAAACCCCCGTGTAAATGGAAGCATTCTAACCTGGTCTGCCATCGACCGGGTTAGACACCCAGAAAGATAGGCGTCCCAAAACAAACCTCTATTCTGGTGAAAATTGCAATCAAAAGCCGAACGAGTGGATAGAACACCCCAAACAAAAACGAGCAAACTAGTATGACGTCACCCGTCGTCGAGCTGCTGTCTTCGCAGCCCCCCTTCCTCCTCAAAAGGGGGCAGGGGTAGCCCCAGACCTACTGCACCAGCGATCCCATGGTGAAACTTCATCTGGACCAACTGCTTTGTTCTTACTTAGCCCCTTGAGCATTTTCTCCACTTCATCTCTAAACACCTGTATGTGCTCTATGTTGTTCTCTGGAATTCTTATTGTCTGGTTCCCTGAAGATTTCATTTTGTACAAACACACTTTGGAACTTTTCGTTTAATGTTTCACACATTTTCTTTTCATTTTCCCGTGAATCTATTTCCCATTTTCAATCTCAGAATATTATCCTTTACCTGACATTTGTTGTTTAGGAATTTATAGAATAGACCTGGTTCTGTTTTACATTTGTTTGCAGTCCCTTTTTTTTAAATTTCTCTCTGCCTCTCTCCTCACTGCCATGTAGTTGTTTCTCGCATCTTTGTATTACTGGTATTTGGGGGTTTGGCCTCTTACTATATTGATTCCATTTGTGTGTCTTTTGGTCTCTGGCCCTCTCGCAATTTCTGTCGAACCAATCCTGTTTTCTAGTTCTGCATCTCTGCTTTGGTATAAATTTTGTTGTGCCTTTATCATATATTTCCCAAAACTTGACACATCTCATTTACTTCAGGTCCTAACAGCAAGTCTTTCCAGTCAAATTCCTTAAAGAAATGTCTGAGTTCCCCATAGTGACCTCTCCTGAAATCGGGCTTTTCAACTGCTTCAACCTCATTTTCTTCCAGATTATAACGCATTGCATACTTTATTCCCAAAAAGACATGGTCACTTTTACCCAAGGGAGATAGGTACTGAATGTCAAATATCTCTCCCTCTTTCCAAAAATGGAACGCCAGACAGCGAGGCCGCGGAGTACACTCCCACAGCTGGGCTACGAAGGCTTCTATAGATTCGTCTATAGACAGATTCTTAATAAGACAAGCGAGCAGAGACCCACAACCAGGTTCTAATGGTATGCCAGTAAAACATAAGAGAGAGAATACCCCAGAGAAGTCATCACTGCCTGATGTTATAATGAAGGGGGACTCCCCCTTCCAAACACTAACACCTCTCCTCCTCTCCCCTTCCTTACTGTCTTCCATACGCTAACAAGAGTCATCAATAAAGGTAAGATATAACTTGTACATACTCCAGTTCAAAATATTTGTAGTATTATGTAAGAATTGTATTTTGAAGTTAGTATTTTTGGGAGTGTGGAACGGATTAATTCAATTTACGTTATTTGTTATGGGAAAATTTGTTTCGGTTTCCGAACCGTCTCCGGGAATGGATTAAATTCATAAACGGAGGTACCACTGTACAGTATATGGAATTGTGGATAGGTCTTCAATCTATTAACCCTTAAATGAGGGCTGGCTGATTCATCTGGTAACAGCAAGGTGAGCTCACAATAATCATTATATAATCAGTTTTATTTTAAGCCAAATTAGAGACCATACTTTTACCATAATTTTGCCACATAAGACTGGTATTTTTTATGATATTTGTCTGTAAGAACATTGATTTTGTATGAAGTTTAGAGGTGAAAGCTGTATGATCATATTGTCTTTGGTCACCTGGGAAGGAAGCGTAGACTGAGGATGGGTCAGCAGCACCTATATTTTGAGCTTTCTGCTTCCTATGATGAATGCTTAGGTTAACAAATCAGATAAAAATCTTCATTGTGAAGTTAATAAAACTAGTAATTGTTTTAATTTTGTTTATTTTATATACTTATAATATTTGTTGTACAGTATGTCATTACTCTTCTGTATATTTTGGACGCATGTCTGTCAGTACGTCTGTTGACTTTGTATTATAATTTTTTTTTGCGTATCTAAGAATTGCATATTCAGGCATTTGAAACTTTGGTATATAATTAAAAATAAAATTAAACAAAATCTATGAAATTACAAACTAAAATGTTTAAAAAGTTATTACAGGACCAACATACCCTAATTTCTCTGTGATAAAACTAAAAACTGTATTATCAATGATGTCACAAATACATTAAAGAAATCTGTTGCTGTTAGCATTTACCACCAACCCATAAGTATGTACAGTGACCTAGATTTATGGTGCATGTTCCTCGTGGGGTAATTCTTATTCAAAACTTTCCTCTTATGTGCTTCTTCTGTAGTCCTTGCATCTTCCCCTCAAGAAAATTATGCTTTCTCACTGTTCATATATGGTGTTGGAAAAGTGAGTCAAGGTACAGTAATAGAGATGTTTTCCTACACTTTTATTAAACAAAATTTGTTGTTTGAATTTTGTAATCATATTCTCTTTTTCCCTTCCATACAATTTTTGATATTTAGATTTTTCTTGCAAATTAATATACTTTTTAAAATATTTCTTCTTGTTTGAAAACTAATGTTTAAGAAAATTCAAGAAAATAAATTATAGGAATGCACACAGATAGAAGCAGTACATTGACCTGATGCCCTATACAGACTGTGAATAATAATAATAATAATAATAATAATAATTTATTTGCAAGAAGGTACAATGAGTTGGTGAGATTACATAAGATTGAATCTCATCAAGTGACTAAAGTTTAAAGTAACCAATTATCAGTTTCATTTCATGCTATAATGTGCTTTAAGATAAAAAAAAGTATAGGCCTCAATGAATGTTTACCCCAAATTGTGCCATGTTCTATAAACCGTCCTCACCATTCATACCATTGTGTTGGTACAGTATTATCTTGGATTATTTTCTTTCAACAAATTACCATACAAGCCATATTTTTGGCTGATTTGCTTCAATATGTGATAAAGCTACTCTAGATAGAGCAGATAACTGTTATCCTAGACTCACTCTTTCACCATCCTGTCATGTTTTGAGAAGTGTGCTCTGAACTTTCCACTAAAGTGTGAAGTGTTGATGATTATTTCATTACCACTGAATAATACACAGAGGGTACTGAAACATTACTATTTTTTATTAACTTAATTGTCACCACTTCACTATTGGTTTGTACTGTGTGTATTGACTAATTTTGTTTGCATCAGTGTGATTTAACATTTGCTGAACAATGCTTTAAATTATTGTAAATATTGTGAAATAGGAATAACAGCAGTGAAGTTAGTATAAATTTAAGAATAGTTTTGTAAATTATTGTCTAGAGCATAAACACTGGTATCATCCTGAAATACTGAATATATGTTTATTTAATTATTAGCAGTTTAAAAGCTTCCTTTATTATTAGTGTTATTTAACCATTGTAAATTTTAGAATTTAGTTTGGAATTTTTATTAGCAAGTAGTGCTGCTGTTTGATCATCTTGGCTGTATATTAAACACCTTCAGTCTTCCCATCCCCCCATTCTACCCATGCTTCACAAAGTCTTTCCATGAACATGTTTCTTTAAAATTCTGCAACTTCATTATATTTTAGTATTTTTTTTTCTAATACATGACCCAATTTTTTTTCCAAAGATTATAATCAACCTCATCCATTTTTTTACACTTTGCATTGCTAACTGCTGCTACATCATTTGTTAAATAAGTTTTCACATTCTTAGTACTGAATGATATTACTGCTGCAATGATCTTATATTCTTAGCATATTGTATATGAATGTCTAGTTAACTCAGAATCTATCAATACAGCTCCCATGAATTCTTAAGATAAAATACCTAACTTGAAAATGGTCAACTGATGTTTCTGTTCTGCAGTTGCAAACCAAAACAGCAGTGGGCAGCCTCTGGTAAATGCAGCCAAGACTTTAGCGGCAGCTAAAAAGAATGGTGGGCGGCCAGCTGATGCTTTAACTTCTCCGAGCCAAGGTTACAACCGGTCAGTGCCTCAGCAGGACAGGTATTTATAACCAGGCATTGCACTCTAGTGAACAATATTTTATATGAATTTTAATTAGCTATAATTCAGGATATTACAAAATTTTATGCATGCAGTTTGAATGGAAGCCTGAATCATTTCAGCTAATATAAATTGAATGGTACTTTACTGATAAGCTACCAGAAGACTTATTTGCAATAGAGTGCAATTGACTGGATAATTTCAAATCAATATTAATGTGTGCAAATCTCATGTGAGGAAACAATAATAAATCATCTTTGAACAAATAACCTCTGGTCAGTTGCTCAGTTTTTCAAAAAGTGTGTAATTAATGACACACCTATTTACACTTTGGTTATTCTCAAATTAAGTTTCTGTAATAGGCAAATTAGTGAACAAATGGCAAATGTTGTTTTGATACAGTTTGTATATAGAAGAAAAGTGTGATAGGTAAGACAATCTAAGTTGTGGGGATGTATCATTGACAAGTGTAGTTGTTAAAACACTGGAAAAAGCAATTAGTATAAAGTCAGGAAAGTATCTTGCAAGAAACAGTTAGTTAACATTTAAACAATTCATATTACATAAGCAAAATATTTTTATATAAAACCTATTTAGCCACTACAGCAATGATGAAAATTATACAGTAAAGAACTTAACGGGTAGATTATATGTACAGGGGCTTCAAATGAGCTTTTTATAATTATTGATAGATGGCCAATTTGGAAACTACAAAATATAGAAGGAATAAAACCAATGTTGAATGTAATGAAACGACAATTTCTGGGTGAATCCCATTCGCTCCCTAAAGCTATGCACTGAGATAATTCCCAACTACCAGGTAGCATCAGCTGTGGAGTTCTTAGGCCTACTGGAAAACCAGAGCCAGAACCTGGCCCCACCGCACATAGGCACAGGAAGTGGTGATATTTTACCACCTCATTGGGAAATGCATCCTGAAAGTCACCAAGCCAAAACAAACCACTGTTGGGTTGAAAAGATACCAAAACCTCAAACCAACCTAATGAACTCTTGCAAATATGTAAACAAACTATTGAATCTCTTGAAACTAGTCCCCAGCAACCAAAGATGGGCCAAGCGTGTAAACATGCATGGAGCCAGATTAAGTCCAGAAGTGAGAACTCGAAAGTAGTAAGCTTGTTACTCCACCACAAAACTTAACTAATCCCTCAACTTCAGAGATCCAATGCATGTTCTGAAGGTCCAGAGAAATCATCCAAGAGTCCTTGAATATGAGATGAACCAGATACAGTGATATTCCAGAACATGGGGGCAAGAGCCCCATTCAGAGCACCAGTTCAACCTAGAAAGGTTGTAGATGAGCCAGATGTTCACTGAATCCCATTTTGGAACTGGGAAGAGGTGGGAAACCGACCAGAGTGACACAGTTGTTTCAACCCGGCCAGAAGCCACCTACTCAGAGATGACTCAATGCAAGTGAGAGGAAGAAGTCTGCCCAGGATGACCCAAACCCCCATAGTGGGGAGGAACTAACCATCTCCACCACGTGCCTTATGAAGTAACCCCCCCCCCCCCAAAAAAAAAAAAATGTGGGACCAGAAGCTAACAAATCTGGCAAGCTGATTCCCTTCACACTGCAACATGAAAGGGCTGGTATGAGCCACAAGAAACTGGTGCCTTCCGTGAAGAGCAACACAATGCTAACCAGATGGACAAGGATTGGCCAGGGAAAGTGCATGTGACCCAGTATCTGGCTCCACAAAACGTCTATCCCAACCCGAGAAAAAGGAAACTCTCTGGAAAGACGAGCTCAAAGGCACAAGGAACCAAATCCTGGAATGAGCTGCACTCAAATCCTACTCATACAGAAAAGAAGAATAAGAAAACCCATCTTCATGCAAAAGGAGACCCTCCTCAGAGGGAACCAGGAACTACTTTGAGTGAAACGAAACCCATGGGTCTATATCAGGTTCCCTGTTCCCCCAATCCCCGGAAGCTACACTTGAGGGCTCAGTAGCAGAGCCAGCATCTGCACCCACAGCCCGGGATAGAAAAGTGGAGCCCAAGGGATAAACTCCAAAAGAGGGGGGGGGGGAAGCTGACTGAAAAGAAAACCCCAAAGCCTCGGCAGGACTAGCTGCATCAACTGCCCAATTTGGAAAGGGCAACCCTGAGGAGCTGGCTGAGCCACATTCCAAGCTAAATCCTGCCCCAACCCAGAAACCTTCAGACTTTTCATGGTCTGAAGCATGGAAGGAAGATTAGAAGAAGGGCAAAACACACCTGAAGGGAAAGGAAGAGGAGATGCAGATAGAGCTAAGGTAGAGTTCACCAACTCCTCCAATTCCAGATCCCTAAACACCAAATGGGACAGCTCCAGGGCATCCAACTGGGCACATAACCTAGACCATAGTAACTAAGCAGTAAGAACTTGTTTAGCAGATGCCACCTGATACACTCTAACTTCATCAGGAGGGTCACATGGGGAGTGACCCTGAGTCCCCCACAGGATTCAAGATTGAAGGTGTCACTGACTCAACAGGCAGCATGGCAAAGACAGAATGAGTGATCATCATCTCATGGCATGAACAGTGAGCAACCCTCATACTTACACAAAAGCAAGAGCAAGTTTGGGGAGGATATCCATAGGCCCACGAACCTACATGAGATTTTCTGGGCCTGGAGGTCAAACCTAGCACGACAATCAGATACTGAGAATCACTGTGCTGGACCTAAAAGTAAGCTGATACAGCATGGATTACATGGATGTCAAGGCTGACTTTGGTGCACTGAAGGGAAGCCTGTGTAGTACCAGTGTGCCCTGACAGCCAAAGTCACACCTGCCCTGGGTTAAGACAGAAGTCACAAGACTCCTGACACACCCTGCATGTGAACCACCACAAGCCAGGAGGAGTCAGGAGAACCACCACAAGCTATGGGAGTGACTCCCAAACATTCCAGATAAGACATTCTGGCAATGCAAGGGCAGCACTAGATAGTACACAGAGAACATAATCCTGAATATATGCAGCTCCATCCACTCTACAAGCCAGGCTCACATTACACTGCAGTGTACAGGAAAAGTCACCAAGGAAAGAAAAACACTTAGCTGAACAGAGGAGCCCACACAGAAGAGAGTGACCCAGGAACCATACAGGAATCAGGTGGTCCCAACCGCATCAGCATAAGAACCAACTGGTTAATCCCTGCACTGCGCACCTGGTTTCGGCAAAAACTTCTTGGTGCAATTGTCAAGGACATATTTTTGTTGTTTTTATAAATACTCAGGTAAAGTTAATGTCAAAATGTTACCAAACTCAATTATTTCCATTTCAAAACACAGAGTAATAAAAACATTAAAAAAAACTTTAAAATATAGCCTAATTAAAAAAATAATGCACAACTCTCAGAGTGCCTAAAGGCGCTTTGCGCAGTGCAGTGGTTAAACTCCTGGAAGAGTTAAGCCCCTTCCCACCTTCCCCTAAACGAGTTTGGGGAGGTGGGGTGAATGAGCTCATGCTAGTTTCATGAGATTCAATTGGTTATTTACATAGTTGGGGGAGTTCATTGAGCAAGTTTTGAGACTTCAGCCTCTTTTTGAACCCCAGCAGTGGTTTGTTTTGACTCGCTAACTTTTTGATGTCTTCTCCTGTGAGGTGGCGAAATGTCACTGCTCCCTGCGCCTCTGTGAAGGGGTCCAGGTTCTGGCTGTGGTCCGCGAATGGCATAAGAACTTCACGGTTGATGTGACCTAATAGATTGGAACCATCTCATTGAATAGCTTCACTGGGGCTGTTATATAGCCACAATGTTTTCTTCCAGAAAAGTGCATATGTGACTGACTTCTATCAAGCTTACCATTAACATTCATGAAACTTTCTACATATTGTTCGGTATAAAGTCTACCAATCAAATTAACCTAAGAATTAACAATACCTAAATTAAAAGCAGAGTATTGTAGATTGGCAATTCCTTGGTGGTCACATTGATGATTTGCTGAATTTCCACTGACATATACAAAAAATAACAAACAAGTTTCTAAAACAGTAATAATTCTCTCCAAAATCAGATAGTCTGTACCTTGCCCTGCCTTAGTAACTCTATTATTCGGTCATCTATCCATATCTCATCTACGGTATACTGCCCAAAATGCTATGCGTGTTAGTGGCTTTGCAAGAATGTAAAGCACAGCCCCACACACTCATCGGTTGCTGATGGCACATGATGAAGCAAAGTGATGCCCAATGTACTATGTATAATGCTAAACAGTAGCCAAAACAGTGCTCCTATCAGAATCCTTGTCAATAAATCCTAAATATGAATAATTTTTCATATGTTCATATTCTATAAGAGCAGGAGGTCCTGTTGCATGATGCATACGCAAACGAAACCACAGTTGTGTGCTATGGCTGTGTGCCTCATGCTGTGAACATCATATCCAGCATTAGTTTCACTGATATCTGAACCTTGTCCAATATTTCCTTCCTGATTTTCAACATTTACACTTATGTTTACTCTACCTGCCAAACACAAGATGAAACTACGACGTTCCTACAACATTCGAATAAGTTGTAACACCTTCTAACAACTTGTAATAACTATCTAACAAGATGGATGTAACAACCTTGTAACAAGTTGTACCAACTTTGTAACAAGTTGTAACAAGATAACAATAGGGACTGTTACATTGTGTGTTTGCAGGGTAATATCCAGTGTTTATGGATTGCAGCTTTTAACAGCCTATGTCCTTTCTTAACATTGGAGGCTTGTTTTAAGCACTCTTCCACCCTCAGAGGTCCATAATCCTGAATATTTAGCATCCATGCAGACATATGCACAAACAGCTAGGTTTGTTTGTGCATAAGTCTCTTACCTCCGAGATGAATACTCTAAAGCCCTTAACTTACCTAGTCTTGTCGCATACTTACTGGGGAGCTGATAGACCCATGCTCCTCTATTTATATTCCATTTTCGTGCTGTCTAAACTTGATTATGGCTGTCCTGCTTACTTGTCTGCTTCTCCTTCGACTCTCCTTCTTGATGCTCTGCACCATACTGGGTTACGCCTCACTTCTGGTGCCTTTTGTTCATCCCCTACCCTGAGTCTGTACAGTAAGTTGAAACTGCTGTCCTGTTTTTACAGGATCGTCTCGATCATTGCTACCATCGCTACCTTGCACATTCCCTACAACATCCATACTCTCGCTTATGTTGTGCTTTGACTGTTACCCCTCCTGTGGGCCCTGTTCCCTTTCACCACTTTCCTTTTTTTTTGTATGTATGTCTCGCGTGTAAGGTGCTCTCTTGGTTCATGTTACCAATATTTTTCCATGTGTCATTCTGTCCTTGCTTCCATGGAGGATCCCACTTCCAAAGTTTTGCAAAACTTTAATCCACAGGGGAAAGGCTTCTACCACTCGTACAGTTCTAAAACACCATTTCCTTGCACAATTTTCTTCACACTCCCACTCCATTGCCATCTTTACAGATGTGTCTAATTCTGCTGACGGTGTTGGCCACTCCTTTGTATTTCATGACCCCACCAATATGTGCTGCTTGCCCCGGGAGACTAGCATCTTCCTGGCAGAACTTTATGGAATTTTGTATGCTATTCATCAATTGCTTTCTTGCTGTCAATACTCTTTTGTCGTTGTAGTTAACTCTCACAGTGCCCTCGTGGCTCTGGAGTCAATTAATCCTATCCATCCAGAGATAGTCAAAATTCAACATTGGCTGTTTCTTATTTCCAGCAGATTTAAAACAGCCGAGTTTTGCTGGACTCGTAACCATATTGGTGTTTCCTTAAATGAGGATGTGGACACTGCCACTAGGGAGGCAACTCAAACTTGTCCTATTTCCCGCAAAGGTGTTCCTTATTCTGATTTCTACCCAGTCATTCATTCTTCAATCTGTGCCTGTTAGCAGGGTCGTTGGTCTTCTGTTTCTGGTAACAAACTGCATGCTCTTAAGGGTGTCCTGTCCCCTTTGCATTCCTCCTCCCACTGTAACTGGTGGTGAGAAACAGCTCTGGCACGGTTACGTATTGGCCCTACACGTTTAACTCATAGGCACTTAAGGGTGTATCCCCCCAGCTCCTTATTGTCTGAATTGCATTGTCACTTTTATAGTCGTACATCTCCTTGTTGAATGTCCTGATTTTCATGACGTTTGTGTCTTGCTTCCAGTCTGTCCCTTGCAGTCATTTTTCTTTCAGTCAAATCCTTGGTGAATCCAATGCTTTTGAAGACCCTGATGAAAGGTATAGGAAACATTTTTAGTATATAAAATTTAAGATAACAGCAAAACATGAAAAAATGTGAGTGAAATTTGCATTGTTAAGTAGATAATTCTTAGTCTCTATTTTAAACTGGTTGGGAGATGTACAGCTTTTAATTACACTAGGAAAATCAATCCCCAGTTTGTGACCTTTAATATGCATAATACAACATTGTACTTTTAAGCAGAGCTGTCCATCTTGGCCTTATGCAAGGCTTGCCACATCCAATTAGGCAAAGTTTATTCTGCATCATCGCAATTTTTTTTTCTAAATATCATGATACTAAGATATTTGAATGATTTCTTAAGTTATTATCTAATATCTATGAATGTACTTATGTTAGGCAGTACTAAGGAATTATTGGCCTCTTTAGGTTAGGTGAGGAACCTAAGTTAGTTTGGTTCAAAATATATAAAATGTATATCACGTGTTGAATGCATCTATGAATGCCCATCAGTGTTGAATTGAATGTATCTATGAATGCCCATCAGTGTTGAATTGAATGTATCTATGAATGCTCATCAGTGTTGAATTTAAGGTATTTTTCAGTGCATAAGAAAAAAAAATCATTATTAAGAGAACATGGTTTCTGTGGCAACTCTGCCTAAAAAGCACAACACACACACATTATATATATATACACACAGTGTGTATATATATATATATATATATGTATATATATATATATATATATATGTCGTACCTAGTAGCCAGAACTCACTTCTCAGCCTACTATGCAAGGCCCGATTTGCCTAATAAGCCAAGTTTTCATGAATTAATTGTTTTTCGACAACCTAACCTACCTAACCTAACCTAACCTACCTTTTTGGGCTACCTAACCTAACCTAACCTATAAAGATAGGTTAGGTTAGGTTAGGTAGGGTTGGTTAGGTTCGGTCATATATCTTCGTTAATTTTAACTCCAATAAAAAAAAATTGACCTCATACATAATGAAATGGGTAGCTTTATCATTTCATAAGAAAAAAATTAGAGAAAATATATTAATTCAGGAAAACTTGGCTTATTAGGCAAATCGGGCCATGCGTAGTAGGCTGAAAAGTGCGTTCTGGCTACTAGGTACGACATATATATATATATATATATATATGTCGTACCTAGTAGCCAGAACGCACTTCTCAGCCTACTATGCAAGGCCCGATTTGCCTAATAAGCCAAGTTTTCATGAAATATTTATTTTTTCAACTACCTAACCTACCTAACCTAACTTTTTCGGCCACCTAACCTAACCTAACCTATAAAGATAGGTTAGGTTAGGTTCGGTCATATATCTACGTTAATTTTAACTCCAATAAAAAAAAATTGACCTCATACATAATGAAATGGGTAGCTTTATCATTTCATAAGAAAAAAATTAGAGAAAATATATTAATTCAGGAAAACTTGGCTTATTAGGCAAATTGGGCCTTGCATAGTAGGCTGAGAAGTGCGTTCTGGCTACTAGGTACGACATATATATATATATATATATATATATATATATATATATATATATATATATATATATATATATATATATATATATATATATTTATATATATATATATATATATATATATATATTTATATATATATATATATATATATATATATATATATATATATATATATATATATATATATATAAAATGCTTAACGCGTTTTCGGCTAATTCGCCTTCATCATAGCAAAGTAGAATGAAGATAAGAAAATATTGCTGATCAGACTCTTATATCCGCCTGGGCAGATCACCTGACCACCAAAAATAAGTGGAGGAAAGGAATTATAAGAAAGAAGGTAACTGCAGAAGGCCTATTGGCCCATACGAGGCAGCTCCTATTAATATCTCCAAGTGCCATACGTGTTAAATATATGGGCTTATTAAAACACACAAACCGAATAATCCTGCAAAACCTATTATTAGTTCTGTTGGATCTGTGGCATATAGACTTTCCAAATGGCTTGTCCAAGTCTTGTCTCCAGTAGTAGGTTCCATTTCCAACTCACACATAACAAACAACTTGGACTTGGTTAACAAGTTGTCTAGTTTGAAATTAAATTATGATTTTAAACTTGTGAGTTTTGATGTGACGGCTCTGTTCACTAAGGTTCCTGTTGATGATCTGTTGTCATTCTTACGGGATCTACTCCCAAGGTATAATTTAACTTTGCCTACTAACACCATTATTATCACCGCCTCCGTGAACTTATAAAATTGTGCATTAAAGATAATTATTTCAGCTTTAATGATTCATTTTATAAACACACATTTGGCATGGCGATGGGTAATCCCCTCTCCCCTGTTTTGAGCAATCTGTACATGGAATGTTTTGAAACAAATATACTTTCCAGGATTTTACCCTCAAATTTGCTTTGGTATAGGTACGTTGACGATATTTTATGCCTGTGGCCGGTTAACCATGACGAAACTGATTTTCTCAATCAAATTAATTCGCTGGTTCCGTCAATTAAATTCACAATTGAGAACGAAGTGAATGGTGTTCTGCCTTTTTTAGACATCATGATTCATAGAATTGGTAGGAGTTTCAAATTCAATGTGTATAGGAAACCTACCAATGTGTGCTTGTATGTACATTTCTATTCAAATCATCATGTTCAGGTCAAGCGGGCAGTTTTTTCTGGTATGTTTCTCAGAGCACTGAGAGTTTGCAGTCCAGAACTTTTCGATGAAGAAATAGCAAATATATTTGAAATTGGGAAGAAGTTAAAATACCCAAAATCGATCTTGGATCTTGCGTTTGGTCAAGCAAAAAGGACTTTCTACAAACAGACTACTAAGTCTAAACCAGAACTGAAAAATTCGTTGGTATTACCATATTCTGAGGGTCTAGTAAATCTTGCCCCAGCCCTGAAGAACCTTAATATTAATCTAGTGTTCAAAAATGATAATACAGTTAAGTCCATGTTAATTAAGAACTCGCCCTCGTCTGTAGCAGGTTGTGTATTCCATCCCTTGTAATGAGTGTTGATGTGTTTACATCGGCCAGACAGGTAAATCTCTTTCCTAGCGTTTAAAACAGCATTCATATGCTATTCGTACAGCCCAGCAATCCAGTGCATTGTATTTACATTCCAGTTTATGTAATCATTCTATCGACTTCACAGGGGCAAAATGTATTGTTAAAAGTAAGGATTTTGTTGAACGAAACGTGATCGAGTCTGCTCTGATCAAACACTGTAACAACAGCCTTAATGTGAGCCCCGGTATGTACAAGTTGGATCCCTATTTAAGCCTCAATATAGCACGTCAAAATAATATAGCAATCATTTAACACGTATGGCACTTGGAGATATTAATAGGAGCTGCCTCGTATGGTCCAATAGGCCTTCTGCAGTTACCTTCTTTCTTATAATTCCTTTCCTCCACTTATTTTTGGTGGTCAGGTGGTCTGCCCAGGCGGATATAAAAGTCTGATCAGCAATGTTTTCTTATCTTCATTCTACTTTGCTCTGATGAAGGCGAATTAGCCGAAAACGCGTTAAGCATTTTCTATTTTTCACATGTGGTTATTCTACGCATATATATATATATATATATATATATATATATATATATATATATATATATATATATATATATATATATATATATATATATATATATATATATATATACTAGGTACGACATATATATATATATATATGTGTGTATATCACGAAAATAAACACGTGATTAAGAATGTGACAATGTCAGACCACGGAGGAAAAAGAAACAGGAGTTTCCTTAAGTACTTTCGTATATTAAATACATCTTCAGAAGGAATCAAGGATTCCTTCTGAATACATCTTCAGAAGGATTCCTTCTGAAGATGTATTTAATATACGAAAGTACTTAAGGAAACTCCTGTTTCTTTTTCCTCCGTGGTCTGACATTGTCATATATATATATATATATATATATATATATATATATATATATATATATATATATATATATATATATATATATATATAATTATATATTATATATTCTTACCAAAAGAATAGGGGTGGTAGGAGAAGAAAATATCAAAGTGTTCAGTGAGGATCCACAAGGTCTTCTCTGAGTACTCTTTATTTTCTTCTCTGAGGCTATGGGTCCCTACACTTGCACCAGAGGTGGTACCCCTTCTAGGTAAAAAAAAAAAAAAATATTATATATATATATATATATATATATATATATATATATATATATATATATATATATATATATATATATATATATATATATATATATATATATATATATATATATATACATATATATATATATATATATATATATATATATATATATATATATATATATATATATATATATATATATATATATATATATATATATATATGTCGTACCTAGTAGCCAGAACGCACTTCTCAGCCTACTATGCAAGGCCCGATTTGCCTAATAAGCCAAGTTTTCATGAATTGTTTTTTGACTACCTAACCTACCTAACCTAACCTAACTTAACTTTTTTGGCTACCTAACCCAACCTAACCTATAAAGATAGGTTAGGTTAGGTTAGGTAGGGTTGGTTAGGTTCGGTCATATATCTACGTTAATTTTAACTCCATTAAAAAAAATTTACCTCATACATAATGAAATGGGTAGCTTTATCATTTCATAAGAAAAAAATTAGAGAAAATATATTAATTCAGGAAAACTTGGCTTATTAGGCAAATCGGGTCTTGCATAGTTGGCTGGGAAGTGCGTTCTGGCTACTAGGTACGATATATATATATATATATATATATATATATATATATATATATATATATGTCGTACCTAGTAGCCAGAACTCACTTCTCAGCCTACTATGCAAGGCCCAATTTGCCTAATAAGCCAAGTTTTCATGAATTAATTGTTTTTCGACTACCTAACCTACCTAACCTAACCTAACCTAACTTTTTCCGCTACCTAACCTAACCTAACCTATAAAGATAGGTTAGGTTAGGTTAGGTAGGGTTGGTTAGGTTTGGTCATATATCTACGTTAATTTAAACTCCAATAAAAAAAAATTGACCTCATACATAATGAAATGGTTAGATTTATCATTTCATAAGAAAAAAATTATTGAAAATATATTAATTCAGGAAAACTTGGCTTATTAGGCAAATCGGGCCTTGCATAGTAGGCCGAGAAGTGCGTTCTGGCTACTAGGTACGACATATATATATATATATATATATATATATATATATATATATATATATATATATATATATATATTATTATTAAATTTATTATTAAATTATTATTATGAAAGTATTAATATACTTTCGTATATTAATACATCTTCAGAAGGAGATTCCTTCTGAAGATGTATTAATATACGAAAGTACTTATGGAAATTCCTGTTTCAATTTTCCTCCGTGGTCTGACACTGTCACATTTTAATCACGTGTTTATTTTCATGATATACACACACAAGCTTGTATGCGAACAAGCTTGAATGGTCCCCAAGCATATATGCAACTGAATATAAGTGTAAGATGATTGATTCTAACATGAATCTTCTCAATATTTCTTATTTTTTGTTCACTGTCAGGGATAGTTGAAAAATTATCTTTCCAAAATTCTTCTAAACATTTTATTTATGTTTTGACACCTAGAAACATGTATCTTCTGATTTGTGTCTGTGTAGATAACTATCTATTAATAATATCTATCAGGACACTTTCCTCCATTTTATGTACCATCAAAATGAAGTTCCTGTAAAACAGTCTAATAGGAGGTACAAGTGTTGAGGTACAGTAGTTGATTCTTCAGCTTTTTCATATTCTTCCTATCACCTCGCCTATAAACGAATATAAGCATTAACAGAGTATGTAAAATTGTCTTTGAAAATGTAAAACGTGCCTTGCAAAACACTTCTAGGCATCAGACCATAAATAAAATATCAGAATCTTTGGAGAGTTAATTTTTCAACTACCCTCGACAGTGACGAAAAACATAAGAAATATTGAGAAGATTTGCGTTAAAATCATTAATCTGACCTTTTCAGTCATATTCAACAACATATGTTTACAAGAAAGACTGCTATGCCTCTATTTACGAACTTTTCGTGTTACAAGCCCAATTTCTTTGTAAAATGTGAATCGCGTTACGCGCTTTGCCTTGAGTACTGTAGTTTGTTGATACACGTATGGGCGATCTAGCGCGTGGTTCCTGGTGGCACGGTTATCTGCGCTTCAGTATATATAAATATATATACAGTGGTGCCTCGATGAATAAATTTAATCCGTTCAGGCACAGAGCTCGTCATGTGAAATGCTAGTCTTGTAAAGCAACAACAACACTGTCGTTGGAGGCGTGAGAGAAGCAGCGGGAACGCTACGAAGCACCATGTGGTTTGCTCATTAATCGAGTGAAAGCTCGTCAATCGAGACAAATTGTCTGCAAGTGGCTCGCTCGTTACTTGAAATGCTCGTAACTGGAATTGCTTGTCCGAAGAGGAACCTCCTCACTCGAGGTGTGTGTATATATATATATATATATATATATATATATATATATATATATATATATATATATATATATATATATATATATATATATATACATATATATATATAAAATATGATGTACCTAGTAGCCATGATGCAGTACTCAGCCTACTATGCAAGACCTGATTTACCTAATAAGCCAAATTTTCCTGAATTTATATATTTTACAAAAAAATTCTTATCACATGATAAAGATCTCCATTTCAATATGTATGAGTTAATTTTTTTAATTTGAGTTAAAACTAATGTAGATATATGACCGAACCTAACCTACTCTACCTAACCTAAGCTACCGTATCTTAACCTAACCTAAACTAACATAACTAAGTCAATAATTTATGCTCTTAATATAATATAATAATAATTATAATAATAATTCAAATAAACCAATTGGAAACAATTTGTGGAAAATAATGAAAATCATTAGGCCTGTTAGGCAAATTGGGCCTTACATAGTAGGCAGAGAAGTGCATTCTGGCTACTAGGTACGACATTATATATATAAACATATCTCATCAAATATGACAGCATATTCTGTGTTTAATATTTTCTGGTTTAGGGCTTTTATCCCTCTATTATTCTTGAATCAGGGTTTAGTTGAAAGAGGAGTTCTTCAAAAGTCATGTTCATTTGTCAAGGTGAAGAAAAATGTGAATTACTATAGAATATATTACACTTATACAAAAATACCCTTGAAAACGAACATGACTTTTGGAGAACTCCTCTTTCAACTAAACCCTGATGCAAGAATAATAGAGGGATTGAATCCCTAAACCAGAAGATAGTAAATACAGAATATGCTTTCATATTCAATGAGACATGTTTAAAAGAAAACCTGCTGCCAGTATTCACCAATATAAATCCACATGACCCAGCAGTCCACAACGCAGAGTTTACTTATAGGTAAAGGCAAGACCTCATACGGCATCAACTTAACACAAAGAAGGAAGCCCTCCAAACTCTTACAGAGCAAGTTGAACATCAGTTAAACAAATGGACCCAGTAAGACATCCCCAACCAATTCAAGCAAACCATTAACAGTGAACTGTTTAACCTGAAACAACAACACAAAACTCGTATAGAAACGAAGACTCTCCGTAAGTTAAGTCCTAAACGGTGAACAGTTAAAGATCCCTTACCCAAAAGTTGGCTACATTAACCTGACTTCTTATGATCTTACCCAGGACTAACGAGACCTCTTAAACCTTGGTCTAATTTGTCATTTCATATCTAAACCAAAGAAGCATAAAAAACGCCTTGAAATCGAAATGCTTCTGGACGACATCCATAAACATGTACATGTATCTACAAAACAACTTTGTTGTCTTCTCATTATCAGAGAAGACAACAAAAAAGTCATCACCACTGACACACTTCAGGCTGAATTACTAACAGAAGCCGGGAAAAAATGAGGAACATACTCATCAACAATCTTAAACCCATGCCTCAAAGAAGCAGCATAACATCTAAAACAGCTGGAAGATGTAACATTAAGAAAAGCCAACAAGACAGCAGCATGTGTTGATTCCTACCCAAGAATACATGAATAAAATTAGCGACATCCTTAGTGATGACACTAAATTTAAACGAATCACGAGGAACCCTGTGGAAGACCTTAAACGCAAAGTGAACAAAACTATTACTGCAATCAACTCAAAGAAAAGTAGTGTTCATTTCACTAAACTCCAGGGCAACTATGGCTTAGGATATGCTTATGGCAATGTTAAGACACACAAACCAGGTAACCCACTACGTCCAATAATCAGCCAAATACCAACTCCAACCTATCACCTGGCAAAAAGACTTAATGAACTCCTAACTCCATATACTCCAAGCAACTGTAGTCTACAATCATCAGCAGATTTCCTAGAATTAATAAATACTACACAGCCCAATGAAATCATTGCTTCCCTGGACATCGAATCCCTATTTACCAACGTCCCAGTCGACACCACCATAGAAATGATACTGGACAGAGTATACAGAGACAAGAGCACCCCCAAATTAGACATACCCGAGCCACACTTGAAGAGTCTTCTCGAGGCATGTACAAAGGAAGCTCCTTTCATCAGTTCGCAAAGGGACATGTATCTACAAATAGACGGAGTAGCAATGGGCTCCCCCTTAGGAGTGTTATTTGCTAATCTTTACATGGGAACCATCGAAGATAGAGTCATCAGTAGTAGACAAAAACCAACTGTATACTGCCGTTATGTTGATGTCATATTTGTCATAGTAAAAGACTTAGGTGAACTAATTGATCTAAAAAGCCATCTAGAGAGAGTCAGTACTCCGATTTACACATGAAAATAGTGAAAATAACAGTCTGCCATTCTTAGATTTACTAATAACAAAAACAGGAACCTTTTTAAGCACCAGCGTATATACAAAACCTACCAACATAGGCGTATGCCTGAACAGTAAGAGTGAGTGCTCCCAAAGATACAAAACCAATGTTCTCAATGCTTATATTCGTTGAGTGCTTAAACACTGCTCCAAATGGAGTAATGTGAGTAGAGAGTTTGAAAGAATAACTCAGGTACTGGTGAACAATGGATATAGCAACACGGAAATAAACACCGCTATAAGAAGACACCTGGACCGATGGTAAAATCCTGAACCTAGAACAGAAACCATAACACCTCCAATAAAATTATATTACAAATCAACTATGCACAGTGAACATAAAAAAGAAGAAAAAATAATGAAAGAAATAATTCGTAAAGGAGTAAAAAGCACTATTTCTAACCAAAACATAGACCTGATCATATTCTATAAATCAAGGAAAACTACCAACCTCCTTATTAAAAACAGCCCGAAGCCCACGGAGAACCCTTTACAGCGGTCAAGCATTGTATACATGTACACTTGCCCCCATGAAGGATGTAACCTTCAATCTAAGTACATAGGTATGAAGTCGACCAAGCTGACGAGGCGTTTGACCTGTCATCTTTAATCCGGTGCCCCTAGGAATCACATGAGACAAGCCCATGACATCACCCTAACAAGAGAAATGCTGAATAAAAACACTTGTATAATAAACAAAATCCAAGAAGTAAGAACATTACAAATTCTTGAAGCAATCCACATAAAAATAGAACAACCTACCATGAATACCCAAATTACAGAACTATTTACTCTACCCACCATGAGAATGACAACAAGACCGGAACATAGCGATGCCAACACAAAAGACACTGCTCACCATAATAGGCCTATTACACCTGATTAATCTTTGTATGTGCTTTGTCCCCTATTATCCCCTATTTATCCCCCTTGCCTTTTCCTTTATTGTACTTGTTTTCTCACCTGACCCCATACTTGTATAAATCTAATGAGATCCATAATTTCTTATCACTTGAGAATGAACCATGTAGGTTCGAAACGTTGTGCAATTGTGTAATAAGTATAATACATTCTATAGTAATTGACTTTTTTCTCCTCTTTGAAAAACGAACATGACTTTTGGAGAACTTCTCTTTGAACTAAACCCTGATGCAAGAATAATAGTTATAGGGATAGAAGCCCTAAACCAGAAGATAGTAAATACAGAATATGCTGTCATATTCAATGAGACATTATATATATATATATATATATATATATATATATATATATATATATATATATATATATATATATATATATATATATATATATATATATATATATATATATATATATATATATATACATACATACATATATACATATATACATATATATACATACATATATACATATACACATACAGTGGAACCTCGAGTGATGAGCGTTTCGAGTAACGAACGAGCCACTCGCCAAAAATTTGTCTCGATTAATGAGAAAACGACATGGTGCTTCCTAGCGTTTTCACTGGTTCTCGCAAATTCCCGGATGCCTCCAACGACAGTGTTGTTGTTTTATCGCACATATATTTGTGCTTTTCTTTGTTTTTTTGTTGTTTTGCGACTACAATTTGTAACCCAGGATGTCACCAAAGAAGCTGCTTGCTAAAGATAGTGTTGTCAAGAGAAAAAAAAGACACAATTACTGTAGATTTGAAGAAGGGAATCAGAGCAATGCCACCTCTTCCAGTGAGATCAGGGAAGTGTTGGGAATGTTTGAAAAGGTGACCGCATTCTTGGAAGAGCATCACCCTGATAAAGCAGCGACAACACATTTATTTGAACATGTCTAATGACAATTTGCTGTCTCATTTTAGGAACATCCTAAAATGAAGACAAAAGCAATTGTAATAGATACATTCTTTGGAAAGGTAGAGAAAAGACGAGCAAGGGATAGTAAACCACAACCCGGTCCCAGTGGGGTGAAATTCCCAAGAAGAGAGAGCCCGCCTGACTCAGAGGTGGATTCTCCTTCCACACCATAACCCCTCTCCTCCTCCCCACCTCCCCATCGTCTCCCTCAAGTCAGCAACGACTCTTCATAAGGGAAAATACATGTACAATTGAAAACAGTAAAACAAAACAAATATAATAATTACATGTACAGTATTATATTTACATTATAAAATGTCATATTGATGTTTTTGGGGGGTGGAACGGATTAATTTTATTTCCATTATTTTAAGTGGGGAAATTCGTTACGAAAGACAAGCGTTTCACATGATGAGCTCAGTGCCAGAACGGATTAAATTCGTTAATCGAGGTTCTATTGTGTGTGTGTGTGTGTGTGTGTGTGTGTGTGTGTATATATATATTACTTTTATATATATATATATATATATATATATATATATATATATATATATATATATATATATATATATATATATATATATATATAATATATATATATATATAATATATATATATATATATATATATATATATATATATATATATATATATATATATATATATATATATATATATATATATATATATATATATATATAAGTAATAGTCTTTCTTGCTAACATATGTTCTTGAATATGACCGAAAGGGTAAGCTTAATGATTCTAACATGAATCTTTTCAATATTTTTAGTGTTTTTCTTCACTGTTGGGGGAAGTTGCAAAATTAACTCTCCAAAGTTTCTTTTCACACTTATTTTTGGTCTGACGCCTAGGGATGCATTTCGCAAGATCACTCCTTACATTCTCAAAGACTAATATACCATGCTTTTGCACAGGCTTATATTCTCTTTGGGTGAGGTGATACCGAACAAGTAGATGAAACAAGTGGATGAATGGCATAACATAGGGGATATTGATAGGGTATTACATGCATTACCCTAAGCAGCTTATGTTCTTGCAGCTGCTTGTGTTTCTAAGGCAGGATCTTTGGATCCTGTCTCTGTGTTGACTCTGGGTCTTGACCAATTGTTGATTGCTAGTCTTGACTTTTTGATATGTAGTGTCTCGCTGATGTCCAGTTGGAATACCTGTCGATTATTTCAGTGTTGCTTGTTACGATGTTTCTGGTAAAGGTCTGGTAAAACAAGAAGACCGCCGACCTACTTATGAAGAACTCTCCAGACATCAAACAATGCCTTAAGAGAGACCAATATCGTCTTTGCCTTCACATGCCCATTTGGGGACTGTTGCCCCCAAAGTTCTCAGTATATAGGCAAGACTGCAATGTCTCTCTCTCCAGGCGATTAACAATGCACAAGCAACAGGGCTCCATCAAAGAGCATATGATCTCATCACACAACCAGACCATCACCAGTGACATCTTAACAAGCAACACTGAAATAAGCAAGAGTTATAACGACAACAGAAGACTGGACACCAGCAAGGTGCTACACATTATAAAGTCAAGACCAGCAATCAATAATTAGTTAACACATAATTACATCCTATCCACTTAAAGACCCCAAGCCAATGCAGAGACAGGATCCAAAGACCCTGCCTTAGAAACACAAGCAGCCGTAAGAACATAAGCTGCTTAGGGTGATGCATGCAATACCCTATCAATATCCTCTATGCTATGCCACTCATCCACTTGTTCTATACCATCTCACCCAAAGAGAATATAAGCCTGTGCAAAAGCATGGTAAATTAAAATAAAATTAAAAGAGTGTCGGCCTCACACGCGTGGAGTCCATAGTTTGAGACCCATACAGCCCAGGTGAATGGAATGGCATGGTAAATTAGTCTTTGAGAATGTAAGGAGTGACCTTAGGAAATGCATCCCTAAGCATCAGACCAAAAATAAGAGAGAAAAGGAACTTTGGAGAACACATTTTTAAACTTCTGCCGACAGTGAGGAAAAACATAATAAATATTGAAAAGATTCATTAATCTTCCCCTTTCGGTCATATTCAACAACTTATATATGTATTCATATATATATATATATATATATATATATATATATATATATATATATATATATATATATATATATATATATATATATATATAATATATGTATTCATATATATATAATATAATATATAGTGAGAGGGAGAAATGTTGAATATATATACACTATAGATATATAAATATACTATATACCATAAACAGATGTCTTCAGTGATGTACCTAGTAGATGTAGGGTATTGTAGTTTGAGTTTTCCATTGGAACACTGCTGTATATTATTAACAGTCTGCAACATTCACATGCTTAAGTAGACAGTGGCAAATCAAAGCACTGGAATGTTGTCCAATATGCTTGTAATCACCTCTTGGTGTTATTCATTCTCTCTTGAATTTCTTATTTGTCAGGGCTGTATTTACTAATTTTCATAATGTATTATCTTGATCTTATAAAAGACTACACTGACCTTTCTAATGTTTATATGCACACCTGAACACGACGTGTCACTCTTCAGTCACTTGCATCATTATCATCACCCCATTTGTTATAACACTTACGTTTATCTGTTTTTGCATTTTTAACAGTTTTAGTTCCATTGTAAGCAATATCTCACACTTTGCTTCAACTAAGTTTTAATTCTTACACAAATATCTGTCTTCTACAATACACAATTATATATTTTTCCCTTTATTACAAAATTTATTTTTACCAAATCACCTTCTGATATTTACTTGTTACTTAAGGAAAGGTGGTTATACCAGCTTCTGAACCTTATTTTACTTCTGTCTTCATTGCACGTTGATTTTTATTTAAGTTGTTTGTTTCCTTTCACCACTGTTCACTGCTCTCAGTAATTTCACTCTCACAATATACTTGCAGCACTTCTTAACTATATCACATTTTCAATAATCCTGTCCTGAGGAGTACCACTGCCCGACACTCACCAACCACTATCTGTCTATGTCTGTGACAGTCACACAAGGGTCCCACGCGCGCTCCTCACGGGCTGACCGCTCACGCTGTCTTCTTGTTACTTGCAGGCTGACAGAGGACAACACGTACAGCTATCACCTCAGCTACGAGGTCAAGAAACTCATGTACGCACCCTCCCCTCACGTTTCAATGTAGCGCACCCTCCTGTTGTAGCTTGAGTCGTGTCCAACCACTGTCACGATCTTGGTTTGTGGCACTCCTCCTTTGGTGTAGCCTGTGACACCATAGTGTCACTTGGCAACCATGTGCTTTGTGGGTGCTAGACTGGGGAGTCTCTACTCCTCAACACCCAGAAAAGGCTAATGGCAACTGTGCCATAGTTTTGTAGTGTTGTGCTATTGCACGTGACATGATGCCCCAGACACATACACAGTAATGTGTGTAGCCAACAGCATAGCAAGAATAGAGCAGTAAAACTTAACTCTATATTCTGATTAGTGATGTAGTAGAACCACTGCCAATTTAAAATGAACAGTTAAAACTTACCTGAGCAGTGTGGCTATGACTTCAAGGCATCTGCCTCACCTTCAGGGCATCTGCCTCAACTCATCCTCACCTCATGGCCCTCTCTTCCTGCACCCACTTGCATGACCACACTCATGCATAGTGCTATTATCATTACCACATTTTATTTCACAGACTTTGTATTTGCACATTATTTGTCGGTTGAGATTCTCACTGTTAGAGAGCTCGATGCCCATTCAGTGAGATCACATGACCTTTGGATCTTTCCAGCACATAATTTTATTCACTTCACCTGCATTACTGCACTGCACTGTGCTATTATTTGTGCTCTTATGTAGTTATCTCTCATTTTGTGGCGTGAACTATTAGTTATACATTCTCCTATAAATGGTACCAAAAATAATTTAAATGCTAAAATCAAATCTATCAGAAGGCATTTTATTGCAGATCAAGCTGGTTCTGTTGAATTTACTGTAACTACAGTTGTATATATTTAAATACTAAATAGTATAATTAAAAGTCATGCCACATAATAGAGGTATTTTGAGTTTATATTTCATTCAGTTTTATAATCAAATATATAAATAGGTATAGATCTATTATAGTGTCATGAAAATATGCAAGTGCAGCATGATTGTTTCATCTAATTTGAACAAGCTTTAATTGCTGTTGTCATGTATGTGGATGATGGTCCCCAAGGGACAGATGATCCAGTAAAACTTTATCCTCTCCCAATTTATCCAAGATTATTTTGTGTTAACTAGAGTACATGAATACTGGTAAAATATATTGTATATCATTGCATTTCTTAACCTATGTTTTATAATTATACAATCAACACAAACTAATTTAAATCAGGAACATGCTAACTCATGCATAAAGCTGGATCATATGTCTGGGTCAACTGTAAGTAACTAGATCTTCATTTTCATCACATTATCACATGTGTTTTTTTCCTGTGTTATGCACTGTAATTGCTTCTTTGTTCTGTATAGCATACATAGATTACAAGAAAAATAAATAATATATTATTACTGTTTATAACTCATCTTTAACATACAGTATAGTATATATATTTTTTGCATCATCTTCTATAGTGTTTTATGAGGAAGAAAATTATAAATAATGAAAAGAAAAGGAAAGGATTAACAAATTTAAATATGTGATTTAAGAGCTCAAAATCTATACCATAAAGCTCTATTGAAACCATTATTCAAGATTTTAACATTTTATCAGAGAATACCATGTTTTACACAATTATTTTCATGTATTTTGTCCTTTAAAAGGGTTAGTCATTTCTTAAATTTTATGCACCTAAGTTCTAAGTGATATAATTTTATTGTTAGTACACTCATGTGTAAAGTCTCTGAATCAGTGCATGAATGTTTTCAAGTTGTAAAATGTGTGTTGTAAAGTTTTAAATCAAACATAGGAAGATACTGTAGGATACTGTATAATAATGTATAATGTATCAATGTAATGTATTCACACCTGGTACTGTAAAGGATTCAACTTTTTCTCATATCCTACAGAGGAAATGTATATGCAATATTATACATACGAGTATTTTGATGACAGTTTTAATACATTTTGAAACAAAATGTATTGCAGCTTACATTGACTACATGCAGAATTATAGTGTCAGTATATGTTTGGTAAAAGGTATTGAAAGTTAATTTTACCAACCCCTGGAACCTTAACCTTATGTATAAAATCAGCCATAGTATAATTTTCCAATTGTAGTACTGTATGTACAAATAATACATAATTGACTTAATATACAGTAATACAGAGCCTGTATTGCATGAGGATGGTTTGCAAGATTAGGAACAGCAAAATACCTCAATTCTTTTCACATCATTATTGGGCCATAGACTTGGTACCTATGACTGAAATGTGAGGTACTCATACATTCAATTCACCCCCCACAGGCCCACAAGTCGTAGCAGTGGAGGGGGGAATGGAGGTAACAACAATGGCCTAACAGTAGGCATCGCAGACGATCAGGCCAAGGATTTCGACTTTGAGAAAACAGAAATGAAATATGATTCAACAGGAATGTTTCACTGGTGTCCCGCAAGATCATTAGAGGATTGTATATTGGTAAGTTACTTGAATTATGTATAAAACCAGCGTTGAATGTAATGAAACGCCATTTTCTGGATGAGTGCCGGCGGCTCCCCGGAGCTATCCATGACTGATAGAATACCTTAACTATTTTGAATCAGTCGATGTGGGTGGAGTTCTAAGCCTACCGGGAACCACGAGCCAGAATCTGGCCCCCTCACAGAGGCACAAGGAGCCTTAAATATGTCAAATCTTGAAGACAGAAGAAAGAGGGGTGATATGATCACTATGTACAAAATAGTAACAGGAAAATTGATAGGGAAGATTTCCTGAGACCTAGAACTTCAAGAACAAGAGGTCATAGATTTAAACCAACTAAACACAGACACCAAAGAAATATAAAAAATTCACTTTTGCAAACAGAGTGGTAGACGGTTGAAACTTTTTAGGTGAGAAGGTGGTGGAGGCCAAGACCGTCAGTAATTTCAAAGCATTATATGACAATAAGTGCTGGGAAGACGGGACACCACGAGCATAGCTCTCAAACTGTAACTACACTTGGGTAATTACACACGATTGTAATGCCCTTCAAGAAGACCTTGTCAAAATTAGTATATGGAGCACCACTGGTAAATGGAATTATAAATGTGCATAAATGCCATGTTATGGAATGTGGATTAGGAGAACATAGATCCCACACGACCTATAAATTATGTGGGAAATCTTTAAAGACCTTTGATAAAGAAAGAGATCTAGGGGTGGTTCTAGATAGAAAACTATCACCGGAGGACCACATAAAGAACATTGTGCGAGGAACCTATGCTACACATTCTAACTTCAGAATTGCTTTTAAATACATGGATGGTGAAATACTAAAGAAATTGTTCACGACTTTTGTTAGGCCAAAGCTAGAATATGCAGCGGTTCTATGGTGCCCATATCTTAAGAGGCACATCAACAAACTGGAAAAGGTGCAAAGACATGCCACTAAGTGGCTCCCAGAACTGAAGGACAAGAGCTACGAGGAGAGGTTAGAGGCAATAAATATGCCAAAACTAGAAGATAGAAGAAAAAGAGGCGATATGATCACTCTGTACAAGATAGTACCACGAATCGATAAAATTGAGAGGGAAGACTTTCTGATACCTGGAACTTCGAGAACAGAAGGTCATAGATTTAATTTAACTAAACAAAGATGCCGAAGAATTATAAGAAAATTCACTTTTGTAAAGAGAGTGGTAGACGGTTGGAACAAGTTTGGTGAGAAGGTGGTGGAGGCCAAAACAGTCAGTAATTTCAGTGTTATTCGACAAAGAGTGCTGGGGAGATGGGACACCACGAGTGTAGCTCTCATCCTGTAACTGCACTTAGGTAATTACATATATATATATATATATACTTGGGCAGCAGGCGGCATTATTTTAAGCTTATTTGGTTAATATGACTGCATTGCTGGTATTGTTTATCTTATAGTGTAAGGTTTCTATGCTTTTAACTATTTTGTTAGTCTTGAGATTAAGAAGCAATCAAGTCCCAGAATTCATGATAAGGGAACTCTACTGATTATTGAAGGGTTTATTTTCTACAAGTTTTCGTTCCGCTCTGGTACATCTTCAGATAAGGAATGAATACACATGGTGCAATTTTGTCTTAAATATACATGAGGAGGACATAGTTGTGTGGGGTGAGGTAAAATGTTGAAAGAATATAGGGGTAATCAAACATAAGGTAAGAAATAGAGGAATGGGGTGGGGGGGGGGGTAATAATGGGGGTTAGGAGGACAATCAAATATTGGGCATTGGGTACCTTACCTTACCTTGCGGTGATTCCAGGGGTCAAGGTTCCCTGTTGCCCGGTCTCTGACCAAGCCTAAGACTCTGGGCAGGGAGAACTCGGTAGAGATGTCATCGTTATTCAGTTCTGTTTGGTGAAATCTGGATCTGAGTGTAGGCAAGATATGTAAATTGTTACTCTGTATGTTTAGGCTGGGTTTTCTTTCTTTTGAAAACCCACCCTAAATATATAGAGTAACGACTTCAATGACAAATCAATAAATAAATCAGTAGGATTCGGTTGAATCCCAGGTTGTAATTCTTTTACTATGTCATGGTGTAATTGTCCAAGACGTCTGCTTGGAAGTATTCAGAGCATAGGTTCGAATTTTCTTACTCCTCTTACAGACTTTCCTTAGTATTATTAATATTATTATTATTAATATTAGAATACTGTACTGTAATACCATATTAATTAAGCAGCTATCATTAATAGCTAATATTATACATATTAATAATAGAAAATTGAAATGGGTACCTCATTATTTTATTTCAGGATCGTAATCAAGCGGCGATGACAGTATTAAATGGCCACGTTGTGGTGTGCCTCTTTGCTGACCCAGATTCTCCTCTTATTGGCCTTCGGAACCTTGTGATGCCTCTTCGAGCCTCCAATTTCCACTACCATGAGCTCAAACATGTGGTTATTGTAGGCTCAGTAGACTACATCAGAAGAGAATGGAAAATGCTACAAAACCTACCAAAAATATCTGTCCTAAATGTGAATTTTTTATTGTTGTCTTTCTTTTGTCATTTTCTTTGTTTCATGCATTTTACAGATTTACTAGTGATAAAAACAATCCCAAATTAGATTTAATCTGCATTAGTACAGTATCTTCACATAACTCTCCAGAATTTATGTATACATAATAATTACATAACTATCATTGTGGGTAAGTATAATTTTATATGTACTATATTAATAAGTCTATTATTGTATTATAATAGTACTATTATATATTATATGTACTATATTAATAAGTCTATTATTGTACTATAATAATACTATTATATATTATATGTACATATAATATATAATAGTATTATATATATATATATATATATATATATATATATATATATATATATATATATATATATATATATATATATATATATATATATATATATATATATATTAGTATACTTTGGTAGCAGTCTTTCTTGTAAACATATGTTGTTAAATATGACCGAAAAAGTGAGATTAATAATTCTAACACAAATTTTCTCAATATTTCTTATGTTTCTTTTTACTGTCGATGGTAATTGAAAAATCAAATCTCCAAAATTCATTTTTATTTCTAGTCTGACGCGACACTTGAGCGCGTTTCGTAATAACTTATTACATTTTCAAAGACTTTAGTTTACACACACAACTGTACCCTGAAAACACTAAACAGAGTTTTACTTATACTAACACTAAACAGCTTATCCGTCTTACACATACTTGCACTTGGGTGAGGTGATATGGTGCAACAGTTTTGGATGAGGTGAACAAATTTGAGACAAATGGATTACAGAACACAAAACAATGGGTATTAGTTGGATATGAGAGCATAAGAATGGAAGTAAATTTCATTCTTATGCTCTCATATCCAACTAATAACCATTGTTGAATGGAAGTAAATTCCATTCTTATGCTCTCATATCCAACTAATACCCATTGTTTCATGTTCTGTCTTCCATTTGTCTCAAATTTGTTCACCTCATCCAAAACTGTTGCACCATATCACCTCACCCAAGTGCGAGTATATGTAAGACGGATAAGCTGTTTAGTGTTAGTATAAGTAAAACTCTGTTTAGTGTTTTCAGGGTACAGTTGTGTGTGTAAACTAAAGTCTTTGAAAATGTAATAAGTTATTACAAAACGCGTTCAAGTGTTGCGTCGTTCAAGGGTTGGCTTCTCAGGGATCATGTCGACCCTTTCGCGTGTCACCTTGTTGAAAGTGTTATGGGGGCGGCTGGCTCTGTTTGCCCACACTTGGTCCCACAATTCCTATACGTTTCAGGTGGTCTCATCTGGCCTTCGGTGACATTGGGCGGCTCCTTCTCCTCCAGGGGGTTCGGGGCTGGTGAGGGCAGGATTCCTCCCCGTCGCTCTGTCGGGTCATCTTGGAGTGGGTATACTTAGGAGTGGTCGAAATGCCCACGTCCCTCAAGTGGGTTTCTTGCTTGTTCCCAGTTCCAAAATGGGACTGTGCTAATCTTCCATTGATTCTGGACTTGTCCCATCTGAACCGTTGGATTTCTTGCCCCTCCTTTCGGAGGATCACTCTGTCCCAGGTCCGGCATCTTCTCAATCCAGGTACTTGGATGGTGTCCCTGGACCTCAAGGACGTGTATTGGCACGTCCCTATTCACCTGGGGTTCAGGGATCAGTTAAGTTTTGTGGTGGGGTGTCAGGCGTACAGATTTTGTTGCCTTCCATTCGAGCTCAATCTGGCTTATCGTGTTTATATACGTCTTATCCGGGTCATGGTGACCCATCGTCTTATGTTAGGTATTCGTGGTGTTGGCCTACCTTGATGACTGGCTTATTTGGGCTCCCAGCCGGTCTGCTTGTCTGCTCACCAGGGATTTGGTACTTTCCCAGCTCGCCTGGTTCAGGTTCTTGGTGAACTGGAAGAAGTCCCATTTGGTTCCATCCCAGGTTTGGACTTTGCTGGGCCTGGTCTGGAATTCTCGGATGGCTTCCGTGTCCCTCCCTCCTGCAGCATTGCTCCGGCTGTGGTCCCACCTTCGGCTGTTTTTAGAGGGGGGGTCCCAACTCACTCATCGGTTGCTTGAGCAGTTGTGGGGGAGTCTGAATCTGAGGCTGTTCTGGTTTCTTTGAAGCTATCCCTTCTGCCGCTCTCGCAATTGATGGATTTGTCCTCTGGGAGCCTTGAGTTGGTTGCTGTGTCGCCGGCTTACTCTTTAGGTTTTTCGAGATTTGGTGCCCTGGCGCCTACCCGTTCCCTCTCTCGATGTGTTTACAAGTGCCTCGTCCCTCTGCTGGAGTTTTGTGACCAGTGCTCATCAGGTCAGGTCAGTCAGGTTGTTGGGGTCTGTCATTCCGTCGGGCTCACGGTACGGTGCGGGAGTTCCCGGCGGTGTGACTTTCACTGTGGCGGATTTGGGTCGCTTGGGGCTCTGTGATCCAGCTCCATTTGGACAGCTCCCGATGCTTCGTTGTCTGAACTGGGGGGTGGGTTGGGGGGGAGATCACTTCGGTCTGCAGCTTTTTGGGGCTGGTCACTTCGGGTTGGTCACTTCGAGTGGCTCTTCTGCTAAGTTCTCAGGGATTTAGCTCTCTGTGTGGTTCACATCTAAATGTTTCAATTCATTCCTCTGTCCACGGAGTGGACAGTCGACACCAACTTCTTCAGTTGAATTTGCCGGACGCAGACCTCTTTGCATCAGCTTGGTCTTGGCGCCTTCTGATATATGTGGCAGCCTTTCCCAACTGCAAAGTGTTTGCAGTAGATGTTTTTCGGCTGGATTGGTCAAGGTGGGGGTTCCTTTACCTCTTTCTCTCGGTCCAACTGTTGCTTTCGGTTCTGGCAAGGCTTAAATCCTTCTGAGGGTGTGTGACTCTCCTGTCTCCATCATGGGTGGCCCAGCATTTGTGTCAGGCGCTGCTTGCTCAGTGTCCAAATCCGAGAGTTTTTCCACAGCTCCGCTTCTTTCAGCAGGTCAGGCCAGTGAGGTACCTTGCTGGTTAGCCCTACTCTTCCGCTCTTTACATTTGGTGTTTTTGACGCGAGTGTATCACCATTTGTATGGTGATCAGGTGGCTTCTTTGATAGAGTCCCACCTGCGTTATTCTTCTCAGCGACAGTATGAAGTCTGCTGTGTTCTTTTCCTCATTTCCTTTCTCTTCGTAGGTTGTCATCCATTTATGATCATGTTGTTTTGTACTTTCTCTCTCTTGGCTTTTTCAGGCCCGGCATCTTATGCCGAATACTATCGCTTCTTATCGTTACGGCACTGGCGGAGCCGTTTCAGCTTGGATGTCACTTCTGCTCTGTTCTGTTAGCTCTCTCATGCATTTTCAGGGGGGAGCTCTGTAGGTTCCGAGAAGCCTCCGGGACTCACCCAGAAAATGGCGTTTCATTACATTCAACGCTGGCTTTTTCACCTCCGGCCTGCTCATGCGCCACCTGAGCCATCCTGGTCTTTGGATTGGGTGCTCTCTTTCTCTCTCCTCCTTGATTTGTTGTGGGCCCCTTCGGTTCAAGATTGTTTCGAGAAGGTTTTGTTTTTCTTGGCTTTGGCCTCTGAGGGTTGGATTGGGGAGCTTCTTGCTCTCCTCCGGCGCAGGGGTTTCTGCTCCTTTGGTCCTGGTGATCGTTTTGTTCACTTGTAGCCATTTCCTTCTTTTCTGGTGAAGAATGAGACGACTGCTTTCGGGAGGTGCACTTGGGTTGTTGATGCCTTGTTGATGCCTCCTCATCATTAATATCTTATAGGTACCTGCATGTCTTTAAAACTTTGCATGGCATTAATGGTTCCTAGCGTATAGGCATCAGTACATGGATAGGGATGCATCTAACTTGCTGCCAAATTTGTTAATAATGCCCTGAAATTAAACTAAAGCTGTCAGGATTTTTTCCCACTATGACAAATGATAGCCAGAGGTCTCTAGTGTCAAATGATTTCTATGTAGAACCTTTAGAAATATAAATATTTTGGTGCACATTAAATCCCATAGGTGATTTTTGCATGGATAGTACATGAACAAGGGGGCACAAGTGGAAACGTAATACCCAAATAGGCCACAGGGACGTTAGAACTTTTTCAGTGTCAGAGTAGTTAACAGATGGAATGCATTAGGCCGTGATGTGGTGGAGGCTGACTATGTACACAGTTTCAAATGTAGATATAATAGAGCCCAGTAGGCTCAGGAGTCTGCACACCAGTTGACTGACAGTAGCTCTCATCCTGTAACTACACTTGTGTAATTACACTTAGGTAATAGTTGAGAGATGGGACCAAAGAGCCAAAGCTCAACCCCAACAAGCACAACTGGGTGAGTACAGGGCCCCAGTCACTAGAGAACTACAGGAGCAATTTAAAGATTAATGAAGATTCATGGTTTATTTTGCCTCACCTGTACTTTCTAGCCAGTTTTACTTGAGTTTGGTTTCATCTGAGATTCTAATGCTTCCTTTGCCTCTGAGCACACCATATTATAGAAATGTTGTTTGTTAGGCCTGCATAATCACAGAGGCCTGGTAATTTTATGGATGGCTTTGTGGTACCAAAACCATTGCACTGGAAAGTACTGAGGCTCCCCATTAAATGGTATACAGGTATTACTATGCAGGCGATGAGTCACAATAACGTGGCTGAAGTATATTGACCAGACCACACACTAGAAATTGAAGGGACGACAACGTTTCGGTCCGTCCTGGACCATTCTCAAGTCGACTTGAGAATGGTCCATGACGGACCGAAACGTCAGGTATTACTATATTCAATACTTGTTTTTGGGCTCCCCGGAGCTATCCAGGCTGATATGTATATTATTAGACTTTGGCATCAGTCATTGTGAATGGAGTTCATAGGCCTACCGAGGACCACGAGCCAGAACCTGGCCCCCTCAGAGAGGCAAGTGGAGCAATGGCCTATAGAATTGCACATGTGATTTGGAGCATTCTATGTCTGCCATCGACTGGGTCAGGCACCCAGAAAGGTCCCATCTCAAAACAAACCCCTATTCTAGTTGAAACTGATACTGAAAGTCAAATGAGTGGACAGAACTCCCCAAGGAAAAACAAGCAAACGAGCATGACGTCACCATTTGCCGCGCCATTGTTTGGGCATCTTCCCCCTCCATGGGAGGGGGAAGGGGAGCCCCGGACCCCCCACACCGGTTACCCCCACACCTTCTGTTCTTTGGCTGATGTGAATGGCATTGGTCATTGTGGCTCTGGTTCCTGACTTCTGTCCTCTGCTCTGTGCCTTGTGGTGTGTGGTAAGTCTTCTTTGGTAGTGAGCGAGCCAGCAGTAATCTCCCAAATACTCGGGCTGCATGCACCTAGGGTCACCTTCCCTAGGTGCCCTGTAAGTACTTCCCTTTGGGGTTGGGGTTATCTTCCACAAGTCACCTTGGGGTCTACCTCTGTTGGTCCTTTGCTGCTAAGTAATTGACCACCCTAAGCGTGCTGGGGGGTTTCTTCCTCCTTTGTTTACCTTAGGGTAAGGAGTAGTTTGAACTGGTAGGGGCGCAGGGTACTGCACAGCTTGTTATCACCTATTGTGGCGGCCGGCTCTGTTCCGCCTGGGTACGTTGTCCTCTTGCGGGGGTTTTCTTTTGTTTTTGTTTTCCTGCCTGGAGGGGAGGTGGGTCTGCCTTTGGTTTGTTGCCCCCTGTCTGTCCTTTAGGTTTCTTTATATCTGTGTTCTGTGTGGTACCCCCCCTGCTTGACCCTAGTGAGTGGACATGTCCCAGGGGATCAGCTTTTAGCAGTTTGATTGGTAGACTTGGGCTCCGGTTCCCATTACGCGGCCTGGGCTTACCCTTAGCAATACCAGTCTAAGGTTTCTGGGAAACCCCGCTGGGACGCAAGGGGTCTGATGGATGGGACCCCTGGGTCCCCTCTGGCTTTGTGCGAGTTTGCGGGTTGCTCTGTTCCCTTGTCTCAGGGTGACTCTCATTGTTTTTGCCTCTGTCATGCTGCCTGTTGGGTTGGTGACATCTTCAACCCAGAGTCCTGCGAGTTTTGTTGCTTGTTAGTGGCTCCAAATCACATGTGTAGTTCTATAGGCCATTGCTCCTCGTGCCTCTCTGAGGGGGCCAGGTTCTGGCTCGTGGTCCCCAGTAGGCCTACAAACTCCATTCACACTGACTGGAGCCAAAGTCTAATAATATCCATATCAGCCTGGATAGCTCTGGGAAGCCTCCAGGTCTCACCCAGAAAATGCTGTTTCATTACATTCAATGCTTTTTTTTTTGTATATTATTGTTTATCATTTTTAGCCAAATGGACTTTCAGTACAACATAATTTTGTTTACCACTAGGGCTCACCACTTAGCCGAGCAGACTTGAGAGCAGTGAATGTCAACCTGTGTGATATGTGTGTCATCTTAAGTGCCAAGGTTCCCAGCAATGATGACCCAACACTGGCAGACAAGGAAGCAATCCTTGCCTCACTCAACATCAAGGCCATGACTTTTGATGACACTATTGGTGTTCTCAATCAGAGTATGTGAAACATGTTTTTAGATTTGTAAAATGTGAAATGCATCTTAAATGTTTTTATTTTATTAATTGTAGCTATTAATGTACCTGTCATTAAAAATGTCAGAATATACTGATTTGCTGCTGAATCATAAATGTTGTTAATTATAATCACATGATTATGAATACTAAAGACTAAATGCTAGCATAAGTGTGTCTAAGTATGTCTCAATAGCATTCAGTGTTGTATATGCTCTTTTAAATTTAATAGCTATCTTAATTTCATAGTTGTCCATCGTTAATCAGCACAATACATTAATTTATTTATAGAACATCTTTAGATAAGTACTTACAGCTTCAGAATAATGATATTGGATTACAGTGGTACCTCAGCTTACGAATTTAATCCGTTCCAAGAGATGGTTCGTAAACCAAAAATTTGTAAACTGAAGCGAATTTTCCTATAAGAAATCATGTAAATTGAGTTAATCTGTTCCACACTCCCCAAAAAATTAACAATAAAGTCAATTTTATACCTAATTCATCCAAATCTTTAGTACTAAAGTATGTACAAGTTAATGCTTACTTTTATTGATGACTTGTTGGCATATGGAAGACTGTGAGGAGGAGGTAATCTCCCAAATACTCGGGCTGCATGCGCCTAGGGTCACCTTCCCTTGGTGCCTAAGGAGGGGAGGAGGAGTAGGAGAAGTGTTAGTGTTTGGAAGGGAAGTCCCCTTCCATTATAACATCAGGCAGTGATGACTTCTCTGGAGAATACTCTCTGGCACGTTTTGCCTGCATGCCACTAGGACCTGCTTGTGTCTCACTGCTTCTGTTTCTCACTAAAAACCTGTCTATTGACATTTGTTTTTCAATACGTTGTAACACTTGTCTGAAGTGAGACATCACATTGTCATTAAAAAGGTTAACACATCAGCCTACTACAGCTTGCTCAGGGTGAATTAATAACAACTTTTCAACATCCTCAAGTGTTTGTGTTCTTTGTTTCGTGATTGTTGATACACCTTTTGCCACTTTAGCACTCATAATGTCCTTTTTCTTAGCAATTACAGTGCATATCGTTGACATAGATTTGTTGTACTGCCTAGCTAGTTCAACAACCCTTGTACCATTTTCATGTTTATGAATGAACTCTTGTTTTTCCTCTGTGGTCATCCTCACATGTGTTTTCCTGGCTTGAACCTTACCACTGGCTTTCTTGGGACCCATGGCGAGATATTTAATAATAACTTTCATTTTCAAATTCCCAAAAATCCGAAAAACACTTAAATTCTTTACAAAGAATTCAGGGACGATTGTCACTAGGCGGGTGGCATTAGTAAACTGAGGTAGGTCGCCATACCACCATGCACCAAGTCAGCCATACGGATATCAACAAACTTCCTTTCCTGAGGCAAAGTTCGTAACCTGATTCGGATTTTATGAAGAAATTGGACTCATAACCCGAAAAGTTCGTAAAGAGAGGCATTCGTAAGCCGAGGTGTCACTGTATTTTATACAAGATCTCAGCATGGTTAATTTGAAGGCTTACCAAAATTGATCTAAGTGCCACCATATCTCTAGTGGCCTCAACAAGGATAGGAAGCCAGCAGTTTGTCAATGGTCTCCCAAGTTTTTCCCCTGATGATTTTATCCAGCTGAATTTTGAACTGCAACAATGTTTTGGCATTTACAGTCTCAGTGGATAGGCAGTTCCATGAGTTTCTAACTCAATGAGTTAAAAAAAAAATCCTACATTGTGACTTGTTGAGATTAATTCTTGAGGTATAATCATATATTGATGTTTAATACTATTATTGTCTGGATTTTACATCAGCGATGCAAATATGGATATAACAACTCTAGATGTAATATAGTTTACCTTAACCCATAAAAAAATCCTGCTCTCATTCCATAATTGCCAAAGTAATTAACTAAATGTAACTATATATAAGTGTAGTTACAGCATGAGAGCTACACTTGTGGTGTCCCGTCTTCCCTGTACTCTTTGTCGTGTAACACTTTGAAGCTACTGGAGGTTTTGGCTTCCATCACCTTCTCACTTGTTTCAACTCTCTACCACTGCAAAAGTGAACTTTCTATTTATTTTTTTTTTTTTTCTGGGGGGAGCCCCTACAGCTCCCCGGAGATATCCATGGCTGATATGGATACCCTAATTATTTTGCATCAGTCAATGTGGCTGGAGTTCTAGGCCTACCGGGGACCACGAGCCAGAACCTGGGCCCCCTCACAGAGGCACAAGGAACAATGGCCCATAAAAATGCACATGTGATTTGGAGCATTCTGTATCTGCCATCGACCGGGACAGACACCCAAAAAGGTAAGCGCCACAAAACAAACCCCTATTCTGGATCACAACGAAAATCGTCAAACAAGTGGACAGAAATCCCTAAAAGAAAAACGAGCAAACAAGCATGACGTCACACGAGCCGCACCTCATGTCTGCACAGCTCCCCCCTCCCCAGGAGGGGGAAGGGGGAGCCCCAGACCCCCGTGCCGGTGATCACAACCCAGTTCCTCAGCTGATGGGATCATGCATGGTCGTGTGACTCCAGCTCCAATCTTCTTTCAGTGCTGTTCATTGTTTTCAGTGCTACTCTTACAGTGGTCATGTGAGCTGGGAGTAGTATTCTCAGGTACTCGGGCTGCATGTGCTTAGGGTCTCCTTCCCTGAGTGCCCTGTAAGCACCGCCCTTGGGGCTTGGGGTTCCCTTCCACAAGTCGCTTTGGGTCTACCTCTATTAGCCTTTCGCTGCTTGGCGTTTGGCCACCCCGAGGTGATGGGGGTATTTTTTTATGGGGGTTTTCCTCCCTTGTTTGCCTTGGGGTCAGTGGTAGCTATTGCACTGGTGGGGCATGGGGTGCTGCATAGCTAGTTTTCACCTATAACAGCGGTCGGCTCTGTACCCTCTGGGTAAGTTGTCCACTTGCATGGTTTTTCTTTTCTTTTTTTTTTTGCCTGGTGGGGGGAAGGTCTATCTTGTGTTCTCCCACCCTCCTTATCTTAGGGTCGTTTTGTGTGGTGGCACCCCCTGCTTCGCCCTCGTGAGTGGACACATTCCATGGGTTCAGCTTTTAGCAGATGCTTGGTTTGTCAGGCTGGGGTTCGTCATGTGTTGTGTCTGGTTGCGGCCCTCTGCCACTATCTGCGCTTCCGTGTCTTCTGTGTCCGGGGGATGCGATTTGGGTTGATCCGGTTTCCCTTCTTCACTGTTCGCGGGTCTGGGTCTCTCAGGTCGTCTGCAGGGTAATTAAATCCAGCCAGCCTGCGGTCTATCCCTGTGCCCATGACGTTCGTAAGTTTGCTGCTCTTGCTGCCGTCTTTAGCAATATGTCTTGGGCTGACATTCAGGCATGGGGGTTTTTGGCGGTCGAACAAGTCCTGGCTGCACGTTACCTCTTGAACGTTCCTGGACCCAGTCGGGCCTGTGTTTCTTTGGGTCGGCGGTTGCAGCCCGATGTCTCGACTTCGAGTTGAGGAGTGGAGCACCGACCACCTCCTGGGTAAGTCCCCTTTTATTCTGTTGTCTTTGGTGAAGTAGCTCCGGGGAGCCGTAGGGGCCCCCTCCAGAAAACCAGCGTGGAATGTAATAAACGCCATTTTCTGGGTGAGTCCCAGAGTCTCCCTGGCAACCCTCTATTTCTTTTTTTCGGGAAAAGGCGTTTTTTTTGCATTTTTGATATCCAGCCTCAGAACTGGGGTGGTGATTGCTGGCATGGGGGTCTGGGGCTCCCCCCTTCTCCTTCCATGGGAGGGGGGAGCTGCGCAGACATGCGGCGCGGCTCGTATGACGTCATGCTTGTTTGCTCATTTTTCTTTTGGGGAATTCTGTCCACTCATTTGACAATTTTCGTTGTTAACCAGAATAGGGGTTTGTTTTGTGGCGCTTACCTTTCTGGGTGCCTGTCCCAGTTGATGACAGATATAGAATGCTCCAAATCACATGTGCATTTCTATGGGCCATTGCTCCTCATGCCTCTGTGAGGGGGTCCAGGTTCTGGCTCGTGGTCCCCGGTAGGCCTAGAACTCCACCCACATCGACTGATGCAAAATAGTTAGGGCATCCATATCAACCATGGATAGCTCCGGGGAGCCTCCGGGACTCACCCAGAAAATTACGTTTCATTACATTCTACGCTGTTTTTTTACAGCTTTGTTTCCTTAATTTGACCCCAAGTCCTCATATTCTTGAAGATGCAGTTTTCAAAAATTCTTCTTTGTCAATTTTGTCAATTCCTGTTGCTATTTTGTACATACTGACCATATCACCTCATTTTCTTCTATCTTCTATCTTTGGTATATTTAACACCTCTAACCCCTCCTCATAGCTCTTGTTTTTCAGTTCCAGAAGCTATTTAGTTGCATGTCTTTGCACCTTTTCTAATTTAGTGATGTGCTTCTTGATGGTCTCCATACAACCGCTGCATATTCCAACTTTGATCTCACAAAAGTCGTGAACAATTTCCTTAATATTTTGCCATTCATGTATTTAAGAGATGTTAAAGTTGAAAAGAATAGTTTATGCTCCTTGTACAATGTTCTTTATGTGGTTCACAGGTAATATAGAACCACCCTTTTATCTCTCTCTTTATCATAATTTTTTGAGAGGAGCCCCATCAGCTCCTTGGTTCCCTGTTCCAGGGCTCGGGTCCCCCAGGTCATCCGCAGGATTATTCAGTCTAGCCAGCCTGCAGTTTATCCTTGTGCCCGTGCCATTCAGCCAACTGCAGCTTTGGCTGCCGTGTTTGGTAATACTGTATGTCTTGAGCTCATATTCGGGCGCGGGGATTTGGAGATCACACAAGGTGCTGGCCGCCCGTTATTTTGTGAACGTGTCTGCTCCTGGGCGTTCTTGTGTTGCTTTGGGTCGCAGGTTGCAGCCTGTTGTATCGACTTCACGTTGCGGAGTTTGTGGTGACCATCTCCCGGTTCAGCCCTCTATTTTCCTTCTCTTTGGGTATGTAGCTCCAGGGAGTCATAGGGGCTTCCCTCAGAAAACCAGCATTGAACTTAATGAAATGCCATTTTCTGGGTGAGCCCTGGAGGCTCCCTGGCAACCCTCCCTCACACCGGTCGGCATTTTTTTTGCGTTGGTTGAAGCTAAGCTTCCGAACTGCAGTGCTATTCAGCCGGCGCGTTGAGGTCCGGGGCCTCCCCTCCCCCTCTCAGGAAGGGGAGGGCTGTGCGGACTAGCGGCGCAGCAGTAGTGTATTACATTTGCTTGTTTGTTTGTTTCCTTGGGATTGAAGGGAGTTCTACCTCTCTGTTCGGTTTTTGTTGTTAGTTTCTTACCATGTGGGGTTTGTTTTGTTATGCCTTCCTTTCTGGGTGCCTAATCCCGGTCGATGGCAGATAAAGAAAATTCCCAACCACAGGGAGGGTTTTCCAGGGTCATTGTTCCCTGAAACCTCTCAGAAAGGGCCAAGTTCTGGCTCATGGTCCCTGGTAGGTCTGAACTCCATAGCTAATATCCCTGTCTAATATAAAATACATTAGCACGATAAGCTCCAGGAAGCCTCCGGGTCTCACCCAGAAAATGGCGTTTCACTACATTCAACGCTAATTTTTTATTAATTCATTCATACATACATGTTAATGAATGAATGAAATGTATGCATTTATGTATGTATCAATGAATGAATCTGTGTTTCAGTAAGAACTTAAGAATCTTCATTTTAATTGGCCCATATGAGATAGCTCCTAATTATAAATTCAAATTCAAATTCAAATTCAAATTCAAATGTTTATTCAGGTAAAGTACATGCATATAGGGTGTGATACAAATATTGATGAATTTATAGAGAGAGCTAATACATACAATGCCTAAAGCCACTATTACGCAAAGCGTTTCGGGGCAGGAAAACACTAAAGACTAAAACTTAATACTAATTGAGATTAAAGTATAAAATGTGTTGAGAAAATATAAAAATAAAAAATGGGGGAACATGGCAGAATAACAGCAAAAAATACAATTTGGTCGACAAACAGCATTGTTTAAAAAAATAGCAGACATGGGTTGACATTATAGGGGTAAGGCAGGTTACAGGGAGTTAATTAGGTAGTGCTTAGTTTTTATCTTAAACTTTATAAGACTTATATATATATATATAAGTACAAGCTTATAAGACAGTATAAACTTATACTGTGAATATAATTAGGAGCTGCCTACTATGGGCCAATAGGTCTTCTGCCATTTTTTAGTTTGATACATACATTCATTCATCCATTGATACATTCATTGTACATCCAAATACATTATGTTTATAGTTAATAATGTAGATCCAAATACATTATCTTTATAGTTAATTAATAATGTATACAATCTGTTTTTATTTATTAGATATTCATAAATATAGTTACTCAACATAAATGTGATAGGGTATAATTAATAAGTGTAAAAATGATTGTCTAGACATTGACGGCCAACACTGAGAGTTGGCTATTCACAGTAACTCAGCCAATGTGAATGGCAGATGAGGGGTCAAGTGTTTACATTTCTGGCGGTGTCACCATACAGTCAACTTATATAGAGCATGAAACTGGTTACATTGTAGACAGTCAGTTTATTACCACTTTTTCATACATTTTGCATCAAAGTTAATCATTCTACAAGGAAAAAAATATTTTTTAGAGCTTATTCTGGAGACTGACTCTATCTTCCCTGGTGGCTTCCTGGACCAATCTTGATGAAATAGCTACATGCTAAAGGGTCACAACTGTCGCAGAACTCAGTTTGGCCTACTGAGGATGAGAGCTAGAACCTAGCCCCATTTACAAAGGCAGAGGGAGGATGGTTATAATCCACCACCTGCAATAGAAGAAGCCTCCAGAAAGTCAGTAAAGCCTTACAAACAGCTGGAGGATTCACAGAAAATGGAGCCTTGAAACCACTTAACAGCTCCACAATTGATTCACACAGAACAAGGGAATCATTTAAACTAGCTTGGAACTCATTAGTACTGATTACCACCACCAGGGGAGGCTTGGCCCCAGTCCTAGTCACCTCAGCACACCTCAGCACCTCAGTTCTGTTGCTGCTGCCTTACCAGTACAGCTTGTAATGCTACCGATCCGTCACATTTCAGACAAGCCCTCTGCTTCAAATAAGTGCCAGACATCCTTAGAATGTTGTCCTGCGGGGGCCATTTGCTTTGTTTATTGTTCCTTTCTGGATTTCTCTGTTTGGGCCCTTGGTTGAGGGGCATTTATTGGTTGTGTTGGGTACACTGGAGTTTGTATGCTTGTTTACATGATACACCATGGTCACCACTCATAGTCTGGTGATTTGCGCTGCAATTGATATCTATTCTTCTGATCAGCGACCTTAGCGCCTGGGGTGTCTGCTTGGCTACCAACTTTCAGGCTCTAGGAATCCCCTGCAGGTCTCTGGTGTGGTTTGCATGGTTCAGCCAGTCACGCCCGCACTCACTTGTGTGAGAGTTTGAGGGAGTGCCTGCTTGGTTACCAACTTTCAGGCCCTGGGAATCCCCTGCAGGTCTCTGATGTAGTCCATGTGGTTCAGCCAGTCCAGCACGCACTCACTTCTGTGCGAGTTATAGGGGGTGTTCATCATCTTGTCTACAGGACGATGATCCTTCTTCTGCCCCCACCATGCTGCCTGTTCAGTCAGTGATATCTTTGACCCCGAGTCCTGTGAGGTTTACTCTCACTGGATCTCTGCATTTATGGATTCTGCCTCCTAGTTGAAGCCATTTCAGACAGCTGCCACTTTGCGAGCTAGGTTTACTTGTGTTAGGCACTTGTGAAAATAAATTGGAACTGCCTCCTATTCATATCCTCCCAATCTCATTCATGAATGTTTGAATGTATGTATGAATGAACGAATATATGAATGTATATATGAGTGTATGTATGAATGAATATATGTATGTGTATATATATGCAGTCCCTGTGGCGTAGTGGTAAAGCACTCGCCCGGCGCTTTGCGAGAGCTTTGGCCTGGGTTTGTATCCTGGCCAGGGAGGATTGACTAGGTGCCAATCCTTAACTGTTGCCTCTGTTCACCGGGCAGTGAAAGGGTACCTGGTTGTTAAACAATTTAGCGGGTCGTATTCTGGGGAAAATTTAGGATTAAGGACCTGCCCAAAATGCTATGCATGCTAAGGGTTTTACAAGAATGTAAGGAATCCTATGCAAGGCCCGATTTGCCTAATAAGCCAAGTTTTCCTAAATTTATAATATTTTATAATTTTTTTCTTATGATAAAGCTATCCATTTCACTATGTATGAGTTAATTTTTTGAATTTCTGTTAAAACTAATGTTGATATGTGACCGAACCCAACCAACCCTACCTAACCTAACCTAACCTAACCTATCTTAACCTAACCTAAACTAACATAAGTAAGTCAATAATTTATGTTCTTAATATAATATAATATAATAATAATATTTCAAATTTACCAATTGGAAACAATTTAAAAAAAAAAAGGAAATCACTTGGCCTATTAGGCAATTCAGGCCTTGCCTAGTAGACCAAGAAGTGCATTATGGCTACTAGGTACTACATATATATATATATATATATATATATATATATATATATATATATATATATATATATATATATATATATATATATATATATATATATATGTCGTACCTAGTAGCCAGAACTCACTTCTCAGCCTACTATTCAAGGCCCGATTTGCCTAATAAGCCAAGTTTTCCTGAATTAATATATTTACTATAATTTTTTTCTTATGAAATGATAAAGCAACCCTTTTCTCTATGTATGAGGTCAATTTTTTTTTATTGGAGTTAAAATTAACGTAGATATATGACCGAACCTAACCAACCCTACCTAACCTAACCTAACTTATATTTATAGGTAAGGTTAGGTTAGGTAGCCAAAAAAAGCTAGGTTAGGTTAGGTTAGGTAGGTTAGGTAGACGAAAAAACATTAATTCATGAAAACTTGGCTTATTAGGCAAATCGGGCCTTGAATAGTAGGCTGAGAAGTGCGTTCTGGCTATTAGGTACGACATATATATATATATATATATATATATATATATATATATATATATATATATATATATATATATATATATATATATATTAGTATATTTTGGTAGCAGTCTTTCCTGTAGACATATATTATTAAATATGACCGAAAAAGTAAGATTAATAATTCTAACACGAATTTTCTCAATCTTTCGTACATTACGCTTCACTGTTGGAGGTAAATCAAAAATCAATTCTCCAAAATTCATTTTTATTTCTAGTCTGACGCGACACGGGCGCGTTTCGTAAAACTTATTACATTTTCAAAGACTTTAGTTCACAAATACACAACTGATTAGAACTTACGTATCTCCGATTTTATATCTACATTTGAGTGAGGTGGGAGGGGTGATGTGGCATTAACACAAGACAGAACAAGAGGGGATATTAATAGGGTATTAAAAGTATCAACACAAGACAGAACACAAACAATGGGTATTGAATAGAAGTGTTTTTTGTAAGAAGCCTATTGTCCATATTTCTTGATGCTTCTATATTGGAGCGGAGTCTTGAGTGGGTCAGAATATAGTTTGTGCAATAATTGGCTGTTGATTGCTGGTGTTGACTTCTTGATGTGTAGTGCCTCGCAAACGGTCAAGCCGCCTTGCTATCGCTGTATCTATCGATGGATTAGGCAAATCCTAGTAAACAACACAGAAATCAAGAAATCCTAGTAAACAACACAGAAAATCATCGATAGATACAGGCGATAGCAGGCGGCTTGAACGTTTTGCGAGGCACTACACATCAAGAAGTCAACACCAGCAATCAACAGCCAATTATTGCACAACTATATTCTACCCACCTCAAGACTCCGCTCCAATATAGAAGCATCAAGAAATATGGACCAATAGGCTTTCTACAAACACTTCTATTCAATACCCATTGTTTGTGTTCTGTCTTGTGTTGATACTTTTAATACCCTATTAATATCCCCTCTTGTTCTGTCTTGTGTTAATGCCACATCACCCCTCCCACCTCACTCAAATGTAGATATAAAATCGGAGATACGTAAGTTCTAATCAGTTGTGTATTTGTGAACTAAAGTCTTTGAAAATGTAATAAGTTTTACGAAACGCGCCCGTGTCGCGTCAGACTAGAAATAAAAATGAATTTTGGAGAATTGATTTTTGATTTACCTCCAACAGTGAAGCGTAATGTACGAAAGATTGAGAAAATTCGTGTTAGAATTATTAATCTTACTTTTTCTGTCATATTTAATAATATATATATATATATATATATATGTCGTACCTAATAGCCAGAACGCACTTATCAGCCTACTATGCAAGGCCCGATTTGCCTAATAAGCCAAGTTTTCATGAATAAATTGTTTTTCGACTACCTAACCTACCTAACCTAACCTAACCTAACCTAACTTTTTCTGCCACCTAACCTAACCTAACCTATTAAGATAGGTTAGGTTAGGTTAGGTAGGGTTGGTTAGGTTCGGTCATATATCTACGTTAATTTTAACTCCAATAAAAAAATATTGACCTCATGCATAATGATATGGGTAGCTTTATCATTTCATAAGAAAAAAAATAAAGAATATATATTATTTCAGGAAAACTTGGCTTATTAGGCAAATCGGGCCTTGCATAGTAGGCTGAGAAATGCGTTCTGGCTACTAGGTACGACATATATATATATATGTCGTACCTAGTAGCCAGAATGCACTTCTCAGCCTACTATGCAAGGTCCAATTTGCCTAATAAGCCAAGTTTTCATGAATTAATTGTTTTTCGACTACCTAACCTACCTTATCTAACCTAACCTAACTTTTTCGGCTACCTATCTGAACCTAACCTACAGAGATAGGTTAGGTTAGGTTAGGTAGGGTTGGTTAGGTTCGGTCATATATCTACGTTAATTTTAACTCCAATAAAAAAAATTACCTCATACATAATGAAATGGGTAGCTTTATCATTTCATAAGAAAAAAATTAGAGAAAATATAATAATTCAGGAAAACTTGGCTTATTAGGCAAATCGGGCCTTGCATAGTAGGCCCAGAAGTGCATTCTGGCTACTAGGTACGACATATATATATATATATATATGTTGTACCTAGTAGCCAGAACGTCGTACTCGGCCTACTATGCAAGGCCCGATTTGCCTAATAAGTCAAGTTTTCCTGAATTAACATATTTTCTCTAATTTTTTTCTTATGAAATGATAAGGCTACCCATTTCATTATGTATGAGGTCAATTTTTTTTTTGGAGTTAAAATTAACGTAGATATATGACCGAACCTAACCAACCCTACCTAACCTAACCTAACCTATCTTTATAGGTTAGGTTAGGTCGGTAGCCGAAAAAGTTAGGTTAGGTTAGGTAGGTTAGGTAGTCAAAAAACAACTAATTCATGAAAACTTGGCTTATTAGGCAAATCGGGCCTTGCATAGTAGGCTGAGAAGTGCGTTCTGGCTACTAGGTACGACATATATATATAAAATATTATAAAATGTATGTATCAATAAGAACTAATGAAACTGCAGAAGGCCTATTGACCTAAACGAGGAAGCTCATATTAAACTAACACTTTCACTTTCTGATAACAATTAAAAACGCCATTCGTTGTATGTGGCCTAATTTCTCCAAATCCACATTCCATAAACATGGCATTTATTCACATTGAATTTCATTTGCCACTTTACACTCCAAGCACTTTTTTTTATCTAGATCAATTTGAATGATTGTAAACATTTTTCGTATTGCTGAGCATCCCTGGGAGTCCTTAACATTTGTAGTTGGGATTGTAATTACCTAAGTATAATTACAGGATGAGAGCTAAGTTCCTGGAGTCCTGTCTTCCCAGTACTCTTAGTCACTTTGAAACTACTGATGGTTTTGGCCTCGACCACCTTCTCACTTAGTTTGTTCCAACTGTCTACCACTCATTTGCAAAAGAAAACGTTTTAATGTTTTTTTGGCACCTTTGTTTCCTTAGCTTGAATCTGTGTTCTCTTGTTTGTGATGTTGCTGGTTTAAAGAATTCCTTTCTTGTCAATTTGGTCAATTCCTGTTAGAATTTTGTATGTGGTGATCAAATTACCTCTTTTTCTTCTATCTTCTAGTTTTGGCATGTTTAATGTCTGTAGTCTCTCCTCTTAACTCTTGTTTTTCAGTTCTGGAAGTCATTTTGTAGCATGCTGCTGCATCTTTTCCAGTTTCTTTATGTTCTTCTTGAGATTTGGGCACCATGTAACTTCTACATATTCCCGTTTTGGTCTCACAAAAGTCATGAACAGTTTCTTTAGTATTTCACCATCCATATAATTAAAAGCAAGTCTGAAGTTGGAAAACACATGCATATGCTCCTCTCACAATGTTCTTTATGTGTTCCTCTGGCAACATCTTACAGCTTTTTATAGATTCGGGTTTGAAAGAATACCCGAGACAATCCGGAAAAATGTAACAAAGCAACATGAATTCAAAAGCCAATAAGAGAGGCTCCATATATGCCTAACCATACAAGGCAAAGATATTAAGCATCAACTAGTGATCCAAGGAAAGACAGGAATGAAAAGAATTAATAACAGGAAGTAACACAGACAACAAGTGCCACTCATTAGCTTCCCATATCTGTCCTGTTCCTTTCTTCTTCATGGGAGTTGGGGGTTAATTTCTGCTCTGGTGAATGAAATGGTTGGCCAGCAGGGATCCTAAGATATCTGAGCTGTTATCTGGTAGCAGTCGAGTGCATCATAGCTAAGGTGTTTATCATGCAGCAATGATTGTTTGCCTTGTTTTCCATAGGAAAGTCTCTTCGTCTCGGTGGTCTTTTATAGTCTCTGTGGTGTAGTGGTAAGACACTCGCCTGGCGTTCCGCGAGCGCTTTGTCATGGGTTCGCATCCTGGCCAGGGAGGATTTACTGGGTGCAAATCCTTAACTGTAGCCTCTAACTACAGTTAATTTAATTAATTTAACTCAACAGTAAAATGGGTACTTGGTTTAAAAATGATTCTTCGTGGGGGTCGTATTCCAGGAACCTGCCCGAAACACTACTCATACTAGTGGCTGTACAAGAATGTAACAACTCTTGTATATATATATAAAAAAAAAATAGGAGATACTAATTTCCATCAAGGAGTTGCCTGCACATATACTTTCTGGTGCAGTTTTTTAGTTTTGAATTTATCTTTGATCCCTAAGGTTCCTTGCCTTGTAGAGAGAGCCAGAAGAAGGCATTCCATTACATTCAGTGCTTGATTTTATTGTATTACTCACCTTTGCAAATGAAGTGCTCCAAGACACTGTTTTTTACCATATATATGGCTCACCTCATGGCTCACCTCATGGCTCCCCTGAGTCGGAGACATTTAAGTAGCACCTAGGTAAATACACTTATAAGTCATATTAGCTTTTGTAAGTTCTAAATATTGTACCAGTGACCAAATGTCAAAACCTTCCTCCTCCCCCCCCCCCATCTTCAAAGAGGTGCAGGAAATGGGAGTTTCATGATCGCCCTCATTGAAGAAACAAACCTGCAAAAATAAGGCAAAGCAAAACAACTGCAAGGTTCACAACAAATTGCAAACTGCAACAAATGATTCTGCAAATGATCCATCAATAAATAGGTCATACATCCCCCAAGTAATAGCTGACTACCACCAATTATAAGTCTGGAACCTAAGATAAAGAAACTGAATAGGGAGGAGAAGGCCTTACAACTAAAGATAATGTCTGTGACTACAGAAGAATTGGTAGGTACAAAAATGGAAAAGATGGACCCTTGACCACTATTGCGCTATCCGTGATATCATGGCGAAAAAGGGTTGCACCGCCCTACATATCATATCATGTTTGTTAGTATATCGTAAAATTAAAAACTTCCCTGGGTACATGGGGCTCACATCCTGTTCCTCAGGACTCCAGTAAAGAGATGTCATCTTGAAAAGAATCATCTCCATCCCTCCTGACTGTGAGCCTTGGTACTGCCAGAGCGACCAAGACTGGTGCATGCAGCTGTACAAGTCAGAGCCACAGAGCCACTTAATAATCATGAATAAATAAGTAACTCATTATTTTGCAATGATAGTATCATACATGATCCTGACTGTAATAGAAATTATGAACAAGGTTCAGATATAAGTGAATACAATACTAGTTATGATGATTACAGTAGGTGGCAAACATTCACAGCACACAACCGAGGCTTGTAAATCTATACATCATGCAAAGTGACCCCATGTTCCTCTAGAAAATAATCTTGTGGAAAATTATTTATACTATATTCATGATTTAGTGACAGAAATCTCATAATAACAACAGTATTTGAAGTAATAATAGTGAAGTACGTTGTATATTTCTGGATAGTTTGATGTCAGGTAACGTCGGCTGCATGAGTCAGCTGGTCATAGTGTGTACCTTTATACTGTACTCAACCTAATTGTGCTTGCGGGGGTTGAGCTTTGTCTCTTAGGTCCCGTCTCTCAACTGTCAATCAACTGATGTACAGATTCCTAAGCCTACTGGGCTCTATCATATCTACATTTGAAACTGTGTATGGAGTCAGCCTCCACCACATCACTGCCTAGAGCATTCAATTTATTAACTACTCTGACACTGAAAAAATTCTTTCTAACGTCTCTGTGGCTCATCTGGGTACTAAGTTTCCACCTGTGTCCCCTTGTTCGTGTCCCACCTGTGCTGAAGAGTTTGTCTTTGTCCACCCTGTCAATTTCCGTGAGAATTTTGTAGGTGGTTATCATGTCTCCCCTTACTCTTCTGTTTTCCAGGGACGTGAGGTTCAGCTCCTTTAGCCTTTCCTCGTAGCTCATTCCTCTCGGTTCCGGGACTGTGCTAAGATTTCATTACCACACACAGCATAATTACTTAGTGGTTTGTTACAGTTTATAAAAATATATATAGATGTATATAACGTGTGTGTATATAGTGTAATAATGGCAAAAACACTGATTGATCTAAGAATATAAAAAATGTGTCATAAGATATGAGCACAATATATTTAGCATAGCGATGTCCCACACATTTAACTATACAAATTCCTCAAATTACACACTACTGGATAATATTACTGCAAACAAATTTTATACCATATAAAATGATGGAAAGATATTGAAATAATAATGTCAAAATATAATTAGGGCAGCCTAGCACCACACTCAACTGTTGGGCGCTAGGCTTACCTTGGATCTTTGTTCTGTGTATTTCGCTCACAACACACCATCTCAATGGTTTGTTCTGGTGCACAAAAATGTAGATAGTTATATATAACATGTGTATGTAGTGTAATAACAGAAAAACCCCTGTTTGATGTAAGAATATAAAATAAGTGTCATAAAATATGAAAACCATATTTTTGAGCATAGCTATGTTCCACACACTTAACTATACAAATTCCTAAATTAATCACTATTAAATAATATTACTGCAAAAAACTAGATATAAATCAGTTGAAAAACATTGAAATAATTATGTAAAATGTACTTACGGCAGCTCCCGCCTCACTGCTCAGCTAGAGCACACCTCCGCTGGAGTGTCCTCTCTCAGCGAGTTAATATTTCCACACTAATTTGTTCCATTAGCTAAAGTATGTCACATACAATATATATTTTTCTTTTTAATTTCCCGTGATCAGAAAACGCATTTTATTAATACAGTATAATTAGAAATTGATGGAATAATTTTTTTCTGCATACCAAAGGCCTGTCAATATTATGCCAGTGCAGTACAGTTCAGTGTTTTGTATATAAAGAGTACACTTAAGAGGGATGTACATTGACTTAATATTGTTAGCATATTCAAAGATTTGTTAGCCGAAATGATGTGCGTATTAGTGGCTTTAGGCATAGTAGATACTAGCTCTGGTTAGAAATCCAACATTCTCTTTGTAACTCATTTTGTATGTATGTACTTTTACCTGAATAAAAATTATTATTATTATAATTTAGGATAAAAATCCACACTTGTCTATTGTGAAATTTATGTAATGAATTTATTCCAAGTCTTTTGCACTCTCCTGAATGCTTTATCAAGGTTTGAGTGTGTGTGGAATTAGGACAAGCCTTACATCTCAACGTCTAATGCATTAGACGTTGAGATGTAACTCTCGTGCTAATCACACACTCGGACCTTGATAAAGCACTAAGGAGAGTGTGAAAGACTTGGTGTAAATTTCTTACATAAATTTCACAAATACACAAGTGTGAGTTTTTATCCTATGTTATTATGTCTGTGAGAAGACATTACCATTTCTAATTATTATTATAATTATTGTTATTTAAGGGGACCGAGCACTGTCTGGGGTTTGAGTTTATTATTGTTCTGATTGTTGATTTGTGTTGAGTAATTAGGGGCTGTAGATAATTTAGGGCAGTGGAACCAACCCCAGGCATAGATATCATAGGTGAGATAAGGATAGAGTAGAGAGTAATAAAGCATTACCAAAACAGAGAAAGGTACATAGTATCTGATTTTAGAAAGAATGCCAGCTGTTTAACAAAAAAATGTTTAGCTATATTTTGTATATGGCACTGGAAATTCAACTTGTTATCATTAAAGACACCAAGGAATTTACCATCTACTGTTACTAATTTAGTTATTGTTAATTCTTAGGTTAATTTGATCAGTGGATTAATACCAAACAAAATCATCTAGAAGATTTTCTCAATGTTAAGGGTGAGTTAGTTAGCAGTTAGCCAAAGATAGACTTTATTAGTTCAGTATTCACAGTGTTATTCAGGATAAGTGGATTAAGACTGGAAAAAAATGAATTTGTCACAATTTAATAAAAAAAAATTGTCACCAGCAAATAAAATTGGCTTGAGGTGTTGAGAGGCATTTGAAAGGTTAATGATGTAAATGAGAAAGAGGAGAGGACCAAGTATACCTATCAAGTATTAACACCAATGTTGATTGGAAGGGTTGGAGAAATAGCATCATTCACAGAGACAAACTGGAGCCTGTCACTGAGGTAAGATTGCAGGTATTAGAGGGAGTGATCCCTGATTCCATAGTGTTGTAGTTTAAGAAAAAGGTTTTGTGGTTAATGATGTCAAAAGCCTTATGAAGGTCAACAATAAGACTACATTTTTGTCAAGAGCTGTATGTATCAAGTTAGTTATGGTAATTAGTGCATTATTGGTGCTTTTTTGGGGTCTGAAGCCATATTGGCATGAACTAAGTATACTGTATTATGTTTTGCTTGATAGGAGTAGAGGTATTTGTAGATTAGCTTTCAAATATTTTAGACACTATGAGCAGGATTGATATTGGTCCAAAATTGTTGACATCAGTGAGATCACCACTTTTATGGACTGGGGTTACTCTTGCATTTTTAGAATATCAGGAAAGGTTTGGAGTTAAAGTGATTTGTTGTAGAGCAATGCAATGACTGGAGCTAAAAATCTAGAGGCTTTTTTTTTATAAATTAGGGTTGGTATCTCAGCAAGGGTACTTGGTTTTTTAAGTGAGAGGATTATATCATTAACATCTGAGGAATTAGTGGGAGTTAGATGCAGGGACTAAGGACAGCTGCCTGTCAGATAATCGTTAACATTGGCTTGGGATGCTGGGATATCATTTGCAAGGGATGTCG
>NC_091212.1:11132935-11354668 GCF_040958095.1 Procambarus clarkii | reverse complement strand
AATACTCTCTGGCACGTTTTGCCTGCATGCCACTAGGACCTGCTTGTGTCTCACTGCTTCTGTTTCTCACTAAAAACCTGTCTATTGACATTTGTTTTTCAATACGTTGTAACACTTGTCTGAAGTGAGACATCACATTGTCATTAAAAAGGTTAACACATCAGCCTACTACAGCTTGCTCAGGGTGAATTAATAACAACTTTTCAACATCCTCAAGTGTTTGTGTTCTTTGTTTCGTGATTGTTGATACACCTTTTGCCACTTTAGCACTCATAATGTCCTTTTTCTTAGCAATTACAGTGCATATCGTTGACATAGATTTGTTGTACTGCCTAGCTAGTTCAACAACCCTTGTACCATTTTCATGTTTATGAATGAACTCTTGTTTTTCCTCTGTGGTCATCCTCACATGTGTTTTCCTGGCTTGAACCTTACCACTGGCTTTCTTGGGACCCATGGCGAGATATTTAATAATAACTTTCATTTTCAAATTCCCAAAAATCCGAAAAACACTTAAATTCTTTACAAAGAATTCAGGGACGATTGTCACTAGGCGGGTGGCATTAGTAAACTGAGGTAGGTCGCCATACCACCATGCACCAAGTCAGCCATACGGATATCAACAAACTTCCTTTCCTGAGGCAAAGTTCGTAACCTGATTCGGATTTTATGAAGAAATTGGACTCATAACCCGAAAAGTTCGTAAAGAGAGGCATTCGTAAGCCGAGGTGTCACTGTATTTTATACAAGATCTCAGCATGGTTAATTTGAAGGCTTACCAAAATTGATCTAAGTGCCACCATATCTCTAGTGGCCTCAACAAGGATAGGAAGCCAGCAGTTTGTCAATGGTCTCCCAAGTTTTTCCCCTGATGATTTTATCCAGCTGAATTTTGAACTGCAACAATGTTTTGGCATTTACAGTCTCAGTGGATAGGCAGTTCCATGAGTTTCTAACTCAATGAGTTAAAAAAAAAAATCCTACATTGTGACTTGTTGAGATTAATTCTTGAGGTATAATCATATATTGATGTTTAATACTATTATTGTCTGGATTTTACATCAGCGATGCAAATATGGATATAACAACTCTAGATGTAATATAGTTTACCTTAACCCATAAAAAAATCCTGCTCTCATTCCATAATTGCCAAAGTAATTAACTAAATGTAACTATATATAAGTGTAGTTACAGCATGAGAGCTACACTTGTGGTGTCCCGTCTTCCCTGTACTCTTTGTCGTGTAACACTTTGAAGCTACTGGAGGTTTTGGCTTCCATCACCTTCTCACTTGTTTCAACTCTCTACCACTGCAAAAGTGAACTTTCTATTTATTTTTTTTTTTTTTCTGGGGGGAGCCCCTACAGCTCCCCGGAGATATCCATGGCTGATATGGATACCCTAATTATTTTGCATCAGTCAATGTGGCTGGAGTTCTAGGCCTACCGGGGACCACGAGCCAGAACCTGGGCCCCCTCACAGAGGCACAAGGAACAATGGCCCATAAAAATGCACATGTGATTTGGAGCATTCTGTATCTGCCATCGACCGGGACAGACACCCAAAAAGGTAAGCGCCACAAAACAAACCCCTATTCTGGATCACAACGAAAATCGTCAAACAAGTGGACAGAAATCCCTAAAAGAAAAACGAGCAAACAAGCATGACGTCACACGAGCCGCACCTCATGTCTGCACAGCTCCCCCCTCCCCAGGAGGGGGAAGGGGGAGCCCCAGACCCCCGTGCCGGTGATCACAACCCAGTTCCTCAGCTGATGGGATCATGCATGGTCGTGTGACTCCAGCTCCAATCTTCTTTCAGTGCTGTTCATTGTTTTCAGTGCTACTCTTACAGTGGTCATGTGAGCTGGGAGTAGTATTCTCAGGTACTCGGGCTGCATGTGCTTAGGGTCTCCTTCCCTGAGTGCCCTGTAAGCACCGCCCTTGGGGCTTGGGGTTCCCTTCCACAAGTCGCTTTGGGTCTACCTCTATTAGCCTTTCGCTGCTTGGCGTTTGGCCACCCCGAGTGTATGGGGGTTTTCCTCCCTTGTTTGCCTTGGGGTCAGTGGTAGCTATTGCACTGGTGGGGCATGGGGTGCTGCATAGCTAGTTTTCACCTATAACAGCGGTCGGCTCTGTACCCTCTGGGTAAGTTGTCCACTTGCATGGTTTTTCTTTTCTTTTTTTTTTTGCCTGGTGGGGGGAAGGTCTATCTTGTGTTCTCCCACCCTCCTTATCTTAGGGTCGTTTTGTGTGGTGGCACCCCCTGCTTCGCCCTCGTGAGTGGACACATTCCATGGGTTCAGCTTTTAGCAGATGCTTGGTTTGTCAGGCTGGGGTTCGTCATGTGTTGTGTCTGGTTGCGGCCCTCTGCCACTATCTGCGCTTCCGTGTCTTCTGTGTCCGGGGGATGCGATTTGGGTTGATCCGGTTTCCCTTCTTCACTGTTCGCGGGTCTGGGTCTCTCAGGTCGTCTGCAGGGTAATTAAATCCAGCCAGCCTGCGGTCTATCCCTGTGCCCATGACGTTCGTAAGTTTGCTGCTCTTGCTGCCGTCTTTAGCAATATGTCTTGGGCTGACATTCAGGCATGGGGGTTTTTGGCGGTCGAACAAGTCCTGGCTGCACGTTACCTCTTGAACGTTCCTGGACCCAGTCGGGCCTGTGTTTCTTTGGGTCGGCGGTTGCAGCCCGATGTCTCGACTTCGAGTTGAGGAGTGGAGCACCGACCACCTCCTGGGTAAGTCCCCTTTTATTCTGTTGTCTTTGGTGAAGTAGCTCCGGGGAGCCGTAGGGGCCCCCTCCAGAAAACCAGCGTGGAATGTAATAAACGCCATTTTCTGGGTGAGTCCCAGAGTCTCCCTGGCAACCCTCTATTTCTTTTTTTCGGGAAAAGGCGTTTTTTTTGCATTTTTGATATCCAGCCTCAGAACTGGGGTGGTGATTGCTGGCATGGGGGTCTGGGGCTCCCCCCTTCTCCTTCCATGGGAGGGGGGAGCTGCGCAGACATGCGGCGCGGCTCGTATGACGTCATGCTTGTTTGCTCATTTTTCTTTTGGGGAATTCTGTCCACTCATTTGACAATTTTCGTTGTTAACCAGAATAGGGGTTTGTTTTGTGGCGCTTACCTTTCTGGGTGCCTGTCCCAGTTGATGACAGATATAGAATGCTCCAAATCACATGTGCATTTCTATGGGCCATTGCTCCTCATGCCTCTGTGAGGGGGTCCAGGTTCTGGCTCGTGGTCCCCGGTAGGCCTAGAACTCCACCCACATCGACTGATGCAAAATAGTTAGGGCATCCATATCAACCATGGATAGCTCCGGGGAGCCTCCGGGACTCACCCAGAAAATTACGTTTCATTACATTCTACGCTGTTTTTTTACAGCTTTGTTTCCTTAATTTGACCCCAAGTCCTCATATTCTTGAAGATGCAGTTTTCAAAAATTCTTCTTTGTCAATTTTGTCAATTCCTGTTGCTATTTTGTACATACTGACCATATCACCTCATTTTCTTCTATCTTCTATCTTTGGTATATTTAACACCTCTAACCCCTCCTCATAGCTCTTGTTTTTCAGTTCCAGAAGCTATTTAGTTGCATGTCTTTGCACCTTTTCTAATTTAGTGATGTGCTTCTTGATGGTCTCCATACAACCGCTGCATATTCCAACTTTGATCTCACAAAAGTCGTGAACAATTTCCTTAATATTTTGCCATTCATGTATTTAAGAGATGTTAAAGTTGAAAAGAATAGTTTATGCTCCTTGTACAATGTTCTTTATGTGGTTCACAGGTAATATAGAACCACCCTTTTATCTCTCTCTTTATCATAATTTTTTGAGAGGAGCCCCATCAGCTCCTTGGTTCCCTGTTCCAGGGCTCGGGTCCCCCAGGTCATCCGCAGGATTATTCAGTCTAGCCAGCCTGCAGTTTATCCTTGTGCCCGTGCCATTCAGCCAACTGCAGCTTTGGCTGCCGTGTTTGGTAATACTGTATGTCTTGAGCTCATATTCGGGCGCGGGGATTTGGAGATCACACAAGGTGCTGGCCGCCCGTTATTTTGTGAACGTGTCTGCTCCTGGGCGTTCTTGTGTTGCTTTGGGTCGCAGGTTGCAGCCTGTTGTATCGACTTCACGTTGCGGAGTTTGTGGTGACCATCTCCCGGTTCAGCCCTCTATTTTCCTTCTCTTTGGGTATGTAGCTCCAGGGAGTCATAGGGGCTTCCCTCAGAAAACCAGCATTGAACTTAATGAAATGCCATTTTCTGGGTGAGCCCTGGAGGCTCCCTGGCAACCCTCCCTCACACCGGTCGGCATTTTTTTTGCGTTGGTTGAAGCTAAGCTTCCGAACTGCAGTGCTATTCAGCCGGCGCGTTGAGGTCCGGGGCCTCCCCTCCCCCTCTCAGGAAGGGGAGGGCTGTGCGGACTAGCGGCGCAGCAGTAGTGTATTACATTTGCTTGTTTGTTTGTTTCCTTGGGATTGAAGGGAGTTCTACCTCTCTGTTCGGTTTTTGTTGTTAGTTTCTTACCATGTGGGGTTTGTTTTGTTATGCCTTCCTTTCTGGGTGCCTAATCCCGGTCGATGGCAGATAAAGAAAATTCCCAACCACAGGGAGGGTTTTCCAGGGTCATTGTTCCCTGAAACCTCTCAGAAAGGGCCAAGTTCTGGCTCATGGTCCCTGGTAGGTCTGAACTCCATAGCTAATATCCCTGTCTAATATAAAATACATTAGCACGATAAGCTCCAGGAAGCCTCCGGGTCTCACCCAGAAAATGGCGTTTCACTACATTCAACGCTAATTTTTTATTAATTCATTCATACATACATGTTAATGAATGAATGAAATGTATGCATTTATGTATGTATCAATGAATGAATCTGTGTTTCAGTAAGAACTTAAGAATCTTCATTTTAATTGGCCCATATGAGATAGCTCCTAATTATAAATTCAAATTCAAATTCAAATTCAAATTCAAATGTTTATTCAGGTAAAGTACATGCATATAGGGTGTGATACAAATATTGATGAATTTATAGAGAGAGCTAATACATACAATGCCTAAAGCCACTATTACGCAAAGCGTTTCGGGGCAGGAAAACACTAAAGACTAAAACTTAATACTAATTGAGATTAAAGTATAAAATGTGTTGAGAAAATATAAAAATAAAAAATGGGGGAACATGGCAGAATAACAGCAAAAAATACAATTTGGTCGACAAACAGCATTGTTTAAAAAAATAGCAGACATGGGTTGACATTATAGGGGTAAGGCAGGTTACAGGGAGTTAATTAGGTAGTGCTTAGTTTTTATCTTAAACTTTATAAGACTTATATATATATATATAAGTACAAGCTTATAAGACAGTATAAACTTATACTGTGAATATAATTAGGAGCTGCCTACTATGGGCCAATAGGTCTTCTGCCATTTTTTAGTTTGATACATACATTCATTCATCCATTGATACATTCATTGTACATCCAAATACATTATGTTTATAGTTAATAATGTAGATCCAAATACATTATCTTTATAGTTAATTAATAATGTATACAATCTGTTTTTATTTATTAGATATTCATAAATATAGTTACTCAACATAAATGTGATAGGGTATAATTAATAAGTGTAAAAATGATTGTCTAGACATTGACGGCCAACACTGAGAGTTGGCTATTCACAGTAACTCAGCCAATGTGAATGGCAGATGAGGGGTCAAGTGTTTACATTTCTGGCGGTGTCACCATACAGTCAACTTATATAGAGCATGAAACTGGTTACATTGTAGACAGTCAGTTTATTACCACTTTTTCATACATTTTGCATCAAAGTTAATCATTCTACAAGGAAAAAAATATTTTTTAGAGCTTATTCTGGAGACTGACTCTATCTTCCCTGGTGGCTTCCTGGACCAATCTTGATGAAATAGCTACATGCTAAAGGGTCACAACTGTCGCAGAACTCAGTTTGGCCTACTGAGGATGAGAGCTAGAACCTAGCCCCATTTACAAAGGCAGAGGGAGGATGGTTATAATCCACCACCTGCAATAGAAGAAGCCTCCAGAAAGTCAGTAAAGCCTTACAAACAGCTGGAGGATTCACAGAAAATGGAGCCTTGAAACCACTTAACAGCTCCACAATTGATTCACACAGAACAAGGGAATCATTTAAACTAGCTTGGAACTCATTAGTACTGATTACCACCACCAGGGGAGGCTTGGCCCCAGTCCTAGTCACCTCAGCACACCTCAGCACCTCAGTTCTGTTGCTGCTGCCTTACCAGTACAGCTTGTAATGCTACCGATCCGTCACATTTCAGACAAGCCCTCTGCTTCAAATAAGTGCCAGACATCCTTAGAATGTTGTCCTGCGGGGGCCATTTGCTTTGTTTATTGTTCCTTTCTGGATTTCTCTGTTTGGGCCCTTGGTTGAGGGGCATTTATTGGTTGTGTTGGGTACACTGGAGTTTGTATGCTTGTTTACATGATACACCATGGTCACCACTCATAGTCTGGTGATTTGCGCTGCAATTGATATCTATTCTTCTGATCAGCGACCTTAGCGCCTGGGGTGTCTGCTTGGCTACCAACTTTCAGGCTCTAGGAATCCCCTGCAGGTCTCTGGTGTGGTTTGCATGGTTCAGCCAGTCACGCCCGCACTCACTTGTGTGAGAGTTTGAGGGAGTGCCTGCTTGGTTACCAACTTTCAGGCCCTGGGAATCCCCTGCAGGTCTCTGATGTAGTCCATGTGGTTCAGCCAGTCCAGCACGCACTCACTTCTGTGCGAGTTATAGGGGGTGTTCATCATCTTGTCTACAGGACGATGATCCTTCTTCTGCCCCCACCATGCTGCCTGTTCAGTCAGTGATATCTTTGACCCCGAGTCCTGTGAGGTTTACTCTCACTGGATCTCTGCATTTATGGATTCTGCCTCCTAGTTGAAGCCATTTCAGACAGCTGCCACTTTGCGAGCTAGGTTTACTTGTGTTAGGCACTTGTGAAAATAAATTGGAACTGCCTCCTATTCATATCCTCCCAATCTCATTCATGAATGTTTGAATGTATGTATGAATGAACGAATATATGAATGTATATATGAGTGTATGTATGAATGAATATATGTATGTGTATATATATGCAGTCCCTGTGGCGTAGTGGTAAAGCACTCGCCCGGCGCTTTGCGAGAGCTTTGGCCTGGGTTTGTATCCTGGCCAGGGAGGATTGACTAGGTGCCAATCCTTAACTGTTGCCTCTGTTCACCGGGCAGTGAAAGGGTACCTGGTTGTTAAACAATTTAGCGGGTCGTATTCTGGGGAAAATTTAGGATTAAGGACCTGCCCAAAATGCTATGCATGCTAAGGGTTTTACAAGAATGTAAGGAATCCTATGCAAGGCCCGATTTGCCTAATAAGCCAAGTTTTCCTAAATTTATAATATTTTATAATTTTTTTCTTATGATAAAGCTATCCATTTCACTATGTATGAGTTAATTTTTTGAATTTCTGTTAAAACTAATGTTGATATGTGACCGAACCCAACCAACCCTACCTAACCTAACCTAACCTAACCTATCTTAACCTAACCTAAACTAACATAAGTAAGTCAATAATTTATGTTCTTAATATAATATAATATAATAATAATTTTCAAATTTACCAATTGGAAACAATTTAAAAAAAAAAAGGAAATCACTTGGCCTATTAGGCAATTCAGGCCTTGCCTAGTAGACCAAGAAGTGCATTATGGCTACTAGGTACTACATATATATATATATATATATATATATATATATATATATATATATATATATATATATATATATATATATATATAATATATATGTCGTACCTAGTAGCCAGAACTCACTTCTCAGCCTACTATTCAAGGCCCGATTTGCCTAATAAGCCAAGTTTTCCTGAATTAATATATTTACTATAATTTTTTTCTTATGAAATGATAAAGCAACCCTTTTCTCTATGTATGAGGTCAATTTTTTTTTATTGGAGTTAAAATTAACGTAGATATATGACCGAACCTAACCAACCCTACCTAACCTAACCTAACTTATATTTATAGGTAAGGTTAGGTTAGGTAGCCAAAAAAAGCTAGGTTAGGTTAGGTTAGGTAGGTTAGGTAGACGAAAAAACATTAATTCATGAAAACTTGGCTTATTAGGCAAATCGGGCCTTGAATAGTAGGCTGAGAAGTGCGTTCTGGCTATTAGGTACGACATATATATATATATATATATTATATATATATATATATATATATATATATATATATATATTATATATATATATATTAGTATATTTTGGTAGCAGTCTTTCCTGTAGACATATATTATTAAATATGACCGAAAAAGTAAGATTAATAATTCTAACACGAATTTTCTCAATCTTTCGTACATTACGCTTCACTGTTGGAGGTAAATCAAAAATCAATTCTCCAAAATTCATTTTTTTCTAGTCTGACGCGACACGGGCGCGTTTCGTAAAACTTATTACATTTTCAAAGACTTTAGTTCACAAATACACAACTGATTAGAACTTACGTATCTCCGATTTTATATCTACATTTGAGTGAGGTGGGAGGGGTGATGTGGCATTAACACAAGACAGAACAAGAGGGGATATTAATAGGGTATTAAAAGTATCAACACAAGACAGAACACAAACAATGGGTATTGAATAGAAGTGTTTGTAGAAAGCCTATTGGTCCATATTTCTTGATGCTTCTATATTGGAGCGGAGTCTTGAGGTGGGTAGAATATAGTTGTGCAATAATTGGCTGTTGATTGCTGGTGTTGACTTCTTGATGTGTAGTGCCTCGCAAACGTCAAGCCGCCTGCTATCGCTGTATCTATCGATGATTAGGCAAATCCTAGTAAACAACACAGAAATCAAGAAATCCTAGTAAACAACACAGAAATCATCGATAGATACAGCGATAGCAGGCGGCTTGAACGTTTGCGAGGCACTACACATCAAGAAGTCAACACCAGCAATCACCAGCCAATTATTGCACAACTATATTCTACCCACCTCAAGACTCCGCTCCAATATAGAAGCATCAAGAAATATGGACAATAGGCTTTCTACAAACACTTCTATTCAATACCCATTGTTTTGTGTTTCTGTCTTGTGTTGATACTTTAATACCCTATTAATATCCCCTCTTGTTCTGTCTTGTGTTAATGCCACATCACCCCTCCCACCTCACTCAAATGTAGATATAAAAATCGGAGATACGTAAGTTCTAATCAGTTGTGTATTTGTGAACTAAAGTCTTTGAAAATGTAATAAGTTTTACGAAACGCGCCCGTGTCGCGTCAGACTAGAAATAAAAAATGAATTTTGGAGAATTGATTTTGATTTACCTCCAACAGTGAAGCGTAATGTACGAAAGATTGAGAAAATTCGTGTTAGAATTATTAATCTTACTTTTTCTGTCATATTTAATAATATATATATATATATATATATATGTCGTACCTAATAGCCAGAACGCACTTATCAGCCTACTATGCAAGGCCCGATTATGCCTAATAAGCCAAGTTTTCATGAATAAATTGTTTTTCGACTACCTACCTACCTACCTAACCTAACCTAACCTAACTTTTTCTGCCACCTAACCTACCTAACCTATTAAGATAGGTTAGGTTAGGTTAGGTAGGGTTGGTTAGGTTCGGTCATATATCTACGTTATTTAACTCCAATAAAAAAATATTGGACCTCATGCATAATGATATGGGTAGCTTTATCATTTCATAGAAAAAAATAAAGAATATATATTATTTCAGGAAAACTTGGCTTATTAGGCAAATCGGGCCTTGCATAGTAGGCTGAGAAATGCGTTCTGGCTACTAGGTACGACATATATATATATATGTCGTACCTAGTAGCCAGAATGCACTTCTCAGCCTACTATGCAAGGTCCAATTTGCCTAATAAGCCAAGTTTTCATGAATTAATTGTTTTTCGACTACCTAACCTACCTTATCTAACCTAACCTAACTTTTTCGGCTACCTATCTGAACCTAACCTACAGAGATAGGTTAGGTTAGGTTAGGTAGGGTTGGTTAGGTTTCGGTTCATATATCTACGTTAATTTTAACTCCAATAAAAAAAATTACCTCATACATAATGAAATGGGTAGCTTTATCATTTCATAAGAAAAAAATTAGAGAAATATAATAATTCAGGAAAACTTGGCTTATTAGGCAAATCGGGGCCTTGCATAGTAGGCCCAGAAGTGCATTCTGGCTACTAGGTACGACATATATATATATATATATATATGTTGTACCTAGTAGCCAGAACGTCGTACTCGGCCTACTATGCAAGGCCCGATTGCCTAATAAGTCAGTTTTCCTGAATTAACATATTTTCTCTAATTTTTTCTTATGAAATGATAAGGCTACCCATTTCATTATGTATGAGGTCAATTTTTTTTTTTGGAGTTAAAATTAACGTAGATATATGACCGAACCTAACCAACCCTACCTAACCTAACCTAACCTATCTTTATAGGTTAGGTTAGGTCGGTAGCCGAAAAGTTAGGTAGTTAGGTAGGTTAGGTAGTCAAAAAACAACTAATTCATGAAAACTTGGCTTATTAGGCAAATCGGGCCTTGCATAGTAGGCTGAGAAGTGCGTTCTGGCTACTAGGTACGACATATATATATAAAATATTATAAAATGTATGTATCAATAAGAACTAATGAAACTGCAGAAGGCCTATTGACCTAAACGAGGAAGCTCATATTAAACTAACACTTTCACTTTCTGATAACACTTAAAAACGCCATTCGTTGTATGTGGCCTAATTTCTCCAAATCCACATTCCATAAACATGGCATTTATTCACATTGAATTTCATTTGCCACTTTACACTCCAAGCACTTTTTTATCTAGATCAATTGAATGATTGTAAACATTTTCGTATTGCTGAGCATCCCTGGGAGTCCTTAACATTTGTAGTTGGGATTGTAATTACCTAAGTATAATTACAGGATGAGAGCTAAGTTCCTGGAGTCCTGTCTTCCCAGTACTCTTAGTCACTTTGAAACTACTGATGGTTTTGGCCTCGACCACCTTCTCACTTAGTTTTGTTCCAACTGTCTACCACTCATTTGCAAAAGAAAACGTTTTAATGTTTTTTTGGCACCTTTGTTCCTTAGCTTGAATCTGTGTTCTCTTGTTTGTGATGTTGCTGGTTTAAAGAATTCCTTTCTTGTCAATTTGGTCAATTCCTGTTAGAATTTTGTATGTGGTGATCAAATTACCTCTTTTTCTTCTATCTTCTAGTTTTTGGCATGTTTAATGTTCTGTAGTCCTCTCCTCTTAACTCTTGTTTTTCAGTTCTGGAAGTCATTTTGTAGCATGCTGCTGCATCTTTTCCAGTTTCTTTATGTTCTTCTTGAGAGTTTGGGCACCATGTAACTTCTACATATTCCCGTTTGGTCTCACAAAAGTCATGAACAGTTTCTTTAGTATTTCACCATCCATATAATTAAAAGCAAGTCTGAAGTTGGAAAACACATGCATATGCTCCTCTCACAAATGTTCTTTATGTGTTCCTCTGGCAACATCTTACAGCTTTTTATAGATTCGGGTTTGAAAGAATACCCGAGACAATCCGGAAAAATGTAACAAAGCAACATGAATTCAAAAGCCAATAAGAGAGGCTCCATATATGCCTAACCATACAAGGCAAAGATATTAAGCATCAACTAGTGATCCAAGGAAAGACAGGAATGAAAAGAATTAATAACAGGAAGTAACACAGACAACAAGTGCCACTCATTAGCTTCCCATATCTGTCCTGTTCCTTTCTTCTTCATGGGAGTTGGGGGTTAATTTCTGCTCTGGTGAATGAAATGGTTGGCCAGCAGGGATCCTAAGATATCTGAGCTGTTATCTGGTAGCAGTCGAGTGCATCATAGCTAAGGTGTTTATCATGCAGCAATGATTGTTTGCCTTGTTTTCCATAGGAAAGTCTCTTCGTCTCGGTGGTCTTTTAATAGTCGCTTGTGGTGTAGTGGTAAGACACTCGCCTGGCGTTCCGCGAGCGCTTTGTCATGGGTTCGCATCCTGGCCAGGGAGGATTTACTTGGGTGCAAATCCTTAACTGTAGCCTCTAACTACAGTTAATTAATTAATTTAACTCAACAGTAAAATGGTTACTTGGTTTAAAAATGATTCTTCGTGGGGGTCGTATTCCAGGAACCTGCCCGAAACACTACTCATACTAGTGCTGTACAAGAATGTAACCACTCTTGTATATATATATAAAAAAAAAAATAGGAGATACTAATTTCCATCAAGGAGTTGCCTGCACATATACTTTCTGGTGCAGTTTTTAGTTTTGAATTTATCTTGATCCCTAAGGTTCCTTGCCTTGTAGAGAGAGCCAGAAGAAGGCATTCCATTACATTCAGTGCTTGATTTTATTGTATTACTCACCTTGCAATGAAGTGCTCCAAGACACTGTTTTTTACATATATATGGCTCACCTCATGGCTCACCTCATGGCTCCCCCTGAGTCGGAGACATTTAAGTAGCCCTATGGTAAATACACTTATAAGTCATATTAGCTTTTGTAAGTTCTAAATATTGTACCAGTGACCAAATGTCAAAACCTTCCTCCTCCCCCCCCCCCATCTTCAAAGAGGTGCAGGAATGGGAGTTTCATGATCGCCCTCATTGAAGAAACAAACCTGCAAAAAATAAGGCAAAGCAAAACAACTGCAAGGTTCACAACAAATTGCAAAACTGCAACAAATGATTCTGCAAATGATCCATCAATAAATAGGTCCTACATCCCCAAGTAATAGCTGACTACCACCAATTATAAGTCTGGAACCTAAGATAAAGAAACTGAATAGGGAGGGAGAAGGCCTTACAACTAAAGATAATGTCTGTGACTACAGAAGAATTGGTAGGTACAAAAATGGAAAAGATGGACCCTTGACCACTATTGCGCTATCCGTGATATCAATGGCGAAAAAGGGTTGCACCGCCCTACATATCATATCATGTTTTGTTAGTATATCGTAAATTAAAAACTTCCCTTGTTACATGGGGGCTCACATCCTGTTCCTCAGGACTCCAGTAAAGAGATGTCATCTTGAAAGAATCATCTCCATCCCTCCTGACTGTGAGCCTTGGTACTGCCAGAGCGCGACCAAGACTGGTGCATGCAGCTGTACAAGTCAGAGCCACAGAGCCACTTAATAATCATGAATAAATAAGTAACTCATTATTTTGCAATGATAGTATCATACATGATCCTGACTGTAATAGAAATTATGAAACAAGGTTCAGATATAAGTGAATACAATACTAGTTATGATGATTACAGTAGGTGGCAAACATTCACAGCACACAACCGAGGCTTGTAAATCTATACATCATGCAAAGTGACCCCATGTTCCTCTAGAAAATAATCTTGTGGAAAATTATTTATACTATATTCATGATTTAGTGACAGAATCTCATAATAAAAACAGTATTTGAAGTAATATAGTGAAGTACGTTGTATATTTCTGGATAGTTTGATGTCAGGTACCGTCGGCTGCATGAGTCAGCTGGTCATAGTGTGTAACCTTTATACTGTACTCAACCTAATTGTGCTTGCGGGGGTTGAGCTTTGTCTCTTAGGTCCCGTCTCTCAACTGTCAATCAACTGATGTACAGATTCCTAAGCCTACTGGGCTCTATCATATCTACATTTGAAACTGTGTATGGAGTCAGCCTCCACCACATCACTGCCTAGAGCATTCAATTATTAACTACTCTGACACTGAAAAAATTCTTTCTAACGTCTCTGTGGCTCATCTGGGTACTAAGTTTCCACCTGTGTCCCCTTGTTCGTGTCCCACCTGTGCTGAAGAGTTTGTCTTTGTCCACCCTGTCAATTTCCGTGAGAATTTTGTAGGTGGTTATCATGTCTCCCCTTACTCTTCTGTTTTCCAGGGACGTGAGGTTCAGCTCCTTTAGCCTTTCCTCGTAGCTCATTCCTCTCGGTTCCGGGACTGTGCTAAGATTTCATTACCACACACAGCATAATTACTTAGTGGTTTGTTACAGTTTATAAAAATATATATAGATGTATATAACGTGTGTGTATATAGTGTATAATGGCAAAAACACTGATTGATCTAAGAATATAAAAAATGTGTCATAAGATATGAGCACAATATATTTAGCATAGCGATGTCCCACACATTTAACTATACAAATTCCTCAAATTACACACTACTGGATAATATTACTGCAAACAAATTTTATACCATATAAAATGATGGAAAGATATTGAAATAATAATGTCAAAATATAATTAGGGCAGCCCTAGCACCACACTCAACTGTTGGGCGCTAGGCTTACCTTGGATCTTTGTTCTGTGTATTTCGCTCACACACACACCATCTCAATGGTTTGTTCTGGTGCACAAAAATGTAGATAGTTATATATAACATGTGTATGTAGTGTAATAACAGAAAAACCCCTGTTTGATGTAAGAATATAAAATAAGTGTCATAAAATATGAAAACCATATTTTTGAGCATAGCTATGTTCCACACACTTAACTATACAAATTCCTCAAATTAATCACTATTAAATAATATTACTGCAAAAAACTAGATATAAATCAGTTGAAAAACATTGAAATAATTATGTAAAATGTACTTACGGCAGCTCCCGCCTCACTGCTCAGCTAGAGCACACCTCCGCTGGAGTGTCCTCTCTCAGCGAGTTAATATTTCCACACTAATTTGTTCCATTAGCTAAAGTATGTCACATACAATATATATTTTTCTTTTTAATTTCCCGTGATCAGAAAACGCATTTTATTAATACAGTATAATTAGAAATTGATGGAATAATTTTTTTCTGCATACCAAAGGCCTGTCATATATTATGCCAGTGCAGTACAGTTCAGTGTTTTGTATATAAAGAGTACACTTAAGAGGGATGTACATTGACTTAATATTGTTAGCATATTCAAAGATTTGTTAGCCGAAATGATGTGCGTATTAGTGGCTTTAGGCATAGTAGATACTAGCTCTGGTTAGAAATCCAACATTCTCTTTGTAACTCATTTTGTATGTATGTACTTTTACCTGATAAAAATTATTATTATTATAATTTAGGATAAAAATCCACACTTGTCTATTTGTGAAATTTATGTAATGAATTTATTCCAAGTCTTTTGCACTCTCCTGAATGCTTTATCAAGGTTTGAGTGTGTGTGGAATTAGGACAAGCCTTACATCTCAACGTCTAATGCATTAGACGTTGAGATGTAACTCTCGTGCTAATCACACACTCGGACCTTGATAAAGCACTAAGGAGAGTGTGAAAGACTTGGTGTAAATTTCTTACATAAATTTCACAAATACACAAGTGTGAGTTTTTATCCTATGTTATTATGTCTGTGAGAAGACATTACCATTTCTAATTATTATTATAATTATTGTTATTTAAGGGGACCGAGCACTGTCTGGGGTTTGAGTTTATTATTGTTCTGATTGTTGATTTGTGTTGAGTAATTAGGGGCTGTAGATAATTTAGGGCAGTGGAACCAACCCCAGGCATAGATATCATAGGTGAGATAAGGATAGAGTAGAGAGTAATAAAGCATTACCAAAACAGAGAAAGGTACATAGTATCTGATTTTAGAAAGAATGCCAGCTGTTTAACAAAAAAATGTTTAGCTATATTTTGTATATGGCACTGGAAATTCAACTTGTTATCATTAAAGACACCAAGGAATTTACCATCTACTGTTACTAATTTAGTTATTGTTAATTCTTAGGTTAATTTGATCAGTGGATTTAATACCAAACAAAATCATCTAGAAGATTTTCTCAATGTTAAGGGTGAGTTAGTTAGCAGTTAGCCAAAGATAGACTTTATTAGTTCAGTATTCACAGTGTTATTCAGGATAAGTGGATTAAGACTGGAAAAAAATGAATTTGTCACAATTTAATAAAAAAAATTGTCACCAGCAAATAAAATTGGCTTGAGGTGTTGAGAGGCATTTGAAAGGTTAATGATGTAAATGAGAAAGAGGAGAGGACCAAGTATACCTATCAAGTATTAACACCAATGTTGATTGGAAGGGTTGGAGAAATAGCATCATTCACAGAGACAAACTGGAGCCTGTCACTGAGGTAAGATTGCAGGTATTAGAGGGAGTGATCCCTGATTCCATAGTGTTGTAGTTTAAGAAAAAGGTTGTTGTGGTTAATGATGTCAAAAGCCTTATGAAGGTCAACAAATAAGACTACATTTTTGTCAAGAGCTGTATGTATCAAGTTAGTTATGGTAATTAGTGCATTATTGGTGCTTTTTTGGGGGTCTGAAGCCATATTGGCATGAACTAAGTATACTGTATTATGTTTTGCTTGATAGGAGTAGAGGTATTTGTAGATTAGCTTTTCAAATATTTTAGACACTATGAGCAGGATTGATATTGGTCCAAAATTGTTGACATCAGTGAGATCACCACTTTTATGGACTGGGGTTACTCTTGCATTTTTAGAATATCAGGAAAGGTTTGGAGTTAAAGTGATTTGTTGTAGAGCAATGCAATGACTGGAGCTAAAAATCTAGAGGCTTTTTTTTTATAAATTAGGGTTGGTATCTCAGCAAGGGTACTTGGTTTTTTAAGTGAGAGGATTATATCATTAACATCTGAGGAATTAGTGGGAGTTAGATGCAGGGACTAAGGACAGCTGCCTGTCAGATAATCGTTAACATTGGCTTGGGATGCTGGGATATCATTTGCAAGGGATGTCGTGAAACTGTTGAATTTAATGGTGGTGTCATAGGCAAATAGTACTCCATCGTTATTGGCTAGATGTACTGGTTTCTTATTCAAATTCTTCTTTGATCCTAATATTGTATTTTGGAAATAGTGCTCCATGCTTTCTTCATGCTATCCTTTATTTGATTAAATTTACTTTCATAGTAGTTTGTTTTGGCTCTCCTAATTATCTTAGCATTGATGAGTACCTCTTACATACTTCTTTGTAGATGACCCCTAAACTATACTACTATTCATAATTATGCTTTTTTGTTGATAGATTTAAGTATATCTTTAGTAAACCATGGGTTCTTTATCCTTTTGGTTGTGACTTGTTTTGTTAGCATTGGACAGTTGATATTAAAAACACTCAGAGTTTTGTGAAGAAATCTTTGCACAGGAGAGGTTGAGGTTTGCTATATACTCTACTGAATTCACTTGGAGGTTCTGGAGGCTCGAACCAGTGCCCAACCAGGAATTTATGATAGGCCCACTCACACTCTGGCTTGCAGGCGATGATTCAAGTCACCTCATTGGCTCAAAATTATTTTCTCATTGATATATCACTCCAGTGTGATTTCTTTGTGATTTGAAGGAGGAGCATAAGGATGTGAACACCACTACCCCACAGGTCAGAGTATAGGCAGGCCTACCATAAAATCCTGGTTAGGCACCTGTACTGGCCTCCAGAACCTCCCAGTGAGCTCGGTAGAGTTCTGGGTTGATAGGCTTTTGTTCTATCATGGTTGAGTGGGTTAAGGTAGGTATCTAGGAATCACCAGAATACCAGTGACTCAACCCTAGCCACCACCATTTAAAGCTCACAAGCAATCCAACTGGGGTGGCCCCATTGTAGACCGAGTTGCTGCAGGGTGTCTAGATGTGGCGTCAAGACAATACGACATTGCTCAACTCAGCAGTAGCAGTTCCACATGTAGGTAATTTTCTTTTGGCAACCCCAGGGTCTGCAACTGGCACACATCTCACACCACATGCCCTCCAAATTGCTGTGGTCCTCCATATTTCTGCCCCAATCCACAACAGTATAGGTGTATTTGCATCAAGGGGGGTAACTGACAGGTACAGCTAGCATGGCCTGCTCTGCCAAAACACAGGGGGATGTCACTCAAGGCACAGTGAAGTTAATGCCATCAAGAGGAGCCTCACCACAGCTGGAAATTCAGTTGAGAGAGCCCCCCATTACCTAATGCCCCGAAACTGATGTTTTTATTGGTTGCACAGAAGGGATCACAGTGAAACCCTGGAAGAACAGCAAGCAATTGTGTTAGACTACTGAGGTGTATCACCCCTGGGTAACATCAACTTTTGACTTCAGTATTACACATCAATGTGGTGCTGCTACTCACAGAGAATCAGCCAAGTCCCATAAGTCCAGAGAACTGGATCACCACTTCAATTTTGTCCCCATTTCTTCCACGACACTTGGCACTTGGGGTAAGAATGCCAACAGTTTTTAAGGAACTAGGTTCTAGACTAATTGAAACAAGAGGAGACCCTAGAGCTGCCAGCAGGCTTTTCCAATGCCCCAGCATGATGATACAGAGGGAAAATGCACAATGCATTCCGTGTTCCTGCCCACCATCTGAGGTGCTGGAGGAACTCAGCAACCTATAAACAGCTTTGTACCTTGTATGTAACCCAGTTTGTAACACAATCAAAATTGTCAAAACAATGTCTTTGTTTCAAATGTGTTCCATTTGTTTTGTATTTTTTATTTATGTCTCAATAATGGAGTAGCCTACTCGACAAACACTGAACAAACCATTATGGCATTTGTCCATTTTTCAAATTGTTTCAACTTTTTTTTATTATTGTTTTTTGTTTTTTTTTTAAGAAACATGGAGGAGCCTACCTGCTGCACACCGAACGAACCTTTTTGACATTTGTTGTTTTTCAAAAAAATCCATTTATTTTTCTACATAAAAGTTAATGCTTTGCAACATCACAGCAGTGACCCCTTTATATCCCAGCATCATTAGCATCTTTAAACAAAAAAAACATAATTTATTTGCATCATTGGAGGCGTCGGAGAATGTGCGAGAAGCAGCGCGACCCCACCATCCTGGAACTTTAAGAACAAGAGGTCATAGATTTAAACTAGCTAAACACAGATGCCGAAGAAATATAAGAAAATTCACTTTCGCAAACAGAGTGGTAGATGGTTGGAACAAGTTAGGTGAGAAGGTGGTGGAGGCCAAGACCGTCAGTAGTTTCAAAGCGTTATATGACAAAGAGTGCTGGGAAGACGGGACACCACGAGCGTAGCTCTCATCCTGTAACTACACTTAGGTAATTACACACACACATACACACACACACACACACACACACACACACACACACACACACACACACAGTGGTACCTCGGAATACGAGTGTCCCTGTATACGAGTTTTTCGGAATACAAGCAGAATTTGCTCAGAAAATTTGCCTCGGAAGACAAGGGTATTGATACGCGTACAGGCCAACTGGCGTGTGGTGGCACGGCAATTGCACCTCAGTTTACCAGTGCCTCGCGCCCAGTGACTATCCAACCTGAATTCTTCACAAGGATTTACAGTTTTTTGTCAGATTTTTGGCAATTTGTGCATAAAAGTTATTATATATCTCGCCATGGGTCCCAAGAAAGTCAGTGGTAAGGTTCAACCTAAGAAAATAGTTGTTAGTAGAGGCAGTAGAGGATGTCCCTTCTTCATTAAGAAAATGTGTGAAGTATGGGAAGAACTGCAAAGTTTTGTTGAAAAAACTCGCCCAGATAAAGCTGTAGCAGGCCGTTGCATTGACCTTTTAAATGACAATGTGATGTCTTACTACAGACAAGTGTTAAAATGTAGGGAAAAACAAGTGTCTTTATACAGATTTTTAGTAAGACAAGCAAGTCCTAGTGGTATGCAGGCAAAACGTGCCAGAGAGTGCACACCAGTGAAGTCCTCACTGCCTGATGTTATAATGGAAGGGGACTTCCCTTCCCATACAGTAATACCTCTGCTCCTCACCATCTTCCATACGCCAACAGCAGTCATCAGCAAGGGTAAGTAATAACTTGAACATAGTTTTGTAGGTTTATTTAGATGAATTAGGTATAAAATTTAGTTTGAAGTGAGGTTTTTGGGTAGTCAGGAACGGATTAATTCATTTCCCATTATTGCTTATGGGGAAATTAGCTTCGGATTACGAGTTTTCGGAATACGAGCTGTCTCCAGGAACGGATTAAACTCCTAAACCGAGGTACCCCTGTATATTATACATACATACATATATATATATATATATATATATATATATATATATATATATATATATATATATATATATATATATATATATATATATATATCCGAGTGCCGGCAGTGGGGTGGTTCATATAGCCTCGGCTATCACCTCATTATGTCCGGTCGTGATGGTCAAGTGGATTAAGGCGTCTTGTACATACCAGTTGCGTTGCTTCTGGGAGTATGGGTTCGAGTCACTTCTGGGGTGTGAGTTTTCAGTTGCATATTGTCCTGGGGACCAATCAGGCTTGTTCGCATATATATATATATATATATATATATATATATATATATATATATATATATATATATATATATATATATATATATATATATATATATATATATATATATATATATATTATATATATATTATATATATATATATATATATATATATATATATATATATATATATATATATATATATATATATATATATATATATACAGTATATATATATGTGTGTGTGTTATGGATTCTGTATATGTATAATAAATAAATGAATGAATTACCTAGGTGTAGTTCTTGGATGAAAGCTATGATCATGGTGTCCCATCTTCCCTGTACTCTTTGTCATCTGATGCTTTGAAACTGCTCATGGTTTTGGCATCCACTGTCTACCTCTCTGTTAGCAAAAGAGAACTTTCTATTATTTTTTGGGGGGGGGGCCACAGCTGTACTAGTTTATTTTTTTAATTCTATAGAAACACAAGCATCAGCACACACACAGCACACACAAATATTGGAGGAGTGACAGGTACGCTTCTAACATGGATGAAAAATTTTCTGACTGATAGAAAAATGAGGGCAATAATCAGAGGCAATGTATCGGACTGGAGAAATGTCACAAGTGGAATACCACAGGGTTCAGTTCTTGCACCAGTGATGTTTATTGTCTACATAAATGACCTACCAGTTGGTATACAGAATTATATGAACATGTTTGCTGATGATGCTAAGATAATAGGAAGGATAAGAAACTTAGATGATTGTCATGCCCTTCAAGAAGACCTAGACAAAATAAGTACATGGAGCGCCACTTGGCAAATGGAATTTAATGTTAATAAATGCCATGTTATGGAATGTGGAATAGGAGAACATAGACCCCACACAACCTATATATTATGTGAGAAACCTTTAAAGAATTCTGATAAAGAAAGAGATCTAGGGGTGGTTCTAGATAGAAAACTATCACCTGAGGACCACATAAAGAATATTGTGCGAGGAGCCTATGCCACGCTTTCTAACTTCAGAATTGCTTTTAAATACATGGATGGCGATATACTAAAGAAATTGTTAACGACTTTTGTTAGGCCAAAGCTAGAATATGCAGCAGTTGTGTGGTGCCCATATCTTAAGAAGCATATCAACAAACTGGAAAAGGTGCAAAGACATGCTACTAAGTGGCTCCCAGAACTGAAGGGCAAGAGCTATGAGGAGAGGTTAGAGGCATTAAATATGCCAAAACTAGAAGACAGAAGAAAAAGAGGTGATATGATCACTACATACAAAATAGTAACAGGAATTGATAAAATCGATAGGGAAGATTTCCGGAGACCTGGAACTTTAAGAACAAGTGGTCATAGATATAAACTAGCTAAACACAGATGCCGAAGAAATATAAGAAAATTCACTTTCGCAAACAGAGTGGTAGACAGTTGGAACAAGTTAGGGGAGAAGGTGGTGGAGGCCAAGACCGTCAGTAGTTTCAAAGCGTTATATGACAAAGAGTGCTGGAAACACGGGACACCACGAGCATAGCTCTCATCCTGTAACTACACTTAGGTAATTACACACTTAGGTAATTACACATACCTTGCAGAACAGAGGTAGCAGGAGAACTTAATAATGTAGTGTGTGTGTCACCTGTCTTAGGGAAGTTTGGTAGTTGATAAACCTGCCTAATGCAACTGAGATCAGGAGGAGGTTTTGGAGCTTTGAATTGCAGTTTATTCCCAACAACTAATTTTATTTGGTTCTTTGACAATCATATTTTATTTGTCTTAATCCATGGTGTGAGAATGTAGGTTTGCCTTAAACATTATGTTGATTTAATTAACAGTCAAGAACTTCAACATTAAAAAACAAAAATTGAGCCAGTTTAGATGTGACTTGTAGGTTTACTAATGTCCTGACTAATAAGACCCCTTTAATTACTAGAGAACTGACTGACACCCTGTGACCTGCTTTCCCTTATATGTCACTACTGCCTCAGACGTGTTGATACACGTATGTGCAATGATTTTTTCCACATTTTAATAGCCATCTCTATTAAGAATACCAAGTAATCATTGAACTGGTGAACCTATTCAAGGAATCATTCAAAGCTGGATAATTCAGAAACATTATCTCTGATACATGTGATCGGTTTATTTTATGTTGATGACAAAAATGTCATTTTGATTAAATGTTTCAGTTTCGACACATTCAATGACAGGCTAAATAATGCAACACCTACAATTCAGTTCATCTTGAAAGTCTAATGAAACCACCAATATTCTTTCCTCAATACTGTATTGTACTGATCAGTGATTCACACAAATGTAGTCCCAATTTAGGTGTGTAAAATTATCATTGATTTATTCACTATCATGAAATTTTCCAGAATGTTTATAATTGTAAGAAGAGAGCCATGAGAACTGATTATAAAAAAAAATGATAATAAACAAAAATCCAGCAACAGGCAGATCATTCCGTCAGCTGTAGGCCCTCAGGATTTAATACCACCTGTAAAGTTACATACTGTAGTTTATTGGGAATCTGGTTTGCTCTAAATTAAAAAAAAAGTACAGCACTGTGACTCTATATTTTATACAGTGTAGGCTGCTTGTGTTTTGCATGGTATTGGATAATCGACTTTTTTAGTTATTGTATTTAGTTATTCACCTTCATTCTAAGTTTTAACAAACTGTGTGTAATTTTTGCATTACGCTGGGTTGAGGGTGGATTATTGGATGATCCTCAAAATTACCGCATTGTCAGCCATATGTCAGGAACCCACATACCACAATTCTCTGTGTTATGAACTTCTTGGATTATGTTCTTGCATCATTGTCTTTCTTATGCATTTTGGGGTTCTTTACTTGTTTTGTTGAACTTATGCTTTCTGATTGGCTTTTTTCATAGTTTTGGTTGATCTGTGATACCAAGCTTTCTTCACCTCATGGAGAGAGAGAGAGAGAGATTCTGGTTGTGGCTCCTGGTAGCAAGGATGGGTCCCAGAGGACTGGATCAGTTCCGTAGGGCATGGTTGGACCAATGCCCAACTTGGGAAGCTACTGTGGGTCCCACCAGAGAAAATGTTTAATTAGATTCATTGCTTGATATTTTTTGTATTCCATTTTTAAGCTTTATTTGTTAGAGCCAGAATTAACAAAATAAAGTTTCTATAAAATCAGAGAACGTTTTCTGACATAAGAGAGAAGTATCATAACAACCCCATCAGCTTCCAACGACAATCTGGTCACTTTGGTCCTCAGTGCGTAGGGCTTGGAGAGAGAGAGAGAGAGAGACAGAGAGACAGACAGACAGACAGACAGACAGACAGACAGACAGACAGACAGAGAGAGAGAGAGAGAGAGAGAGAGAGAGAGAGAGAGAGAGAGAGAGAGAGAGAGAGACAGAGACAGAGAGACAGAGAGACAGAGAGAGAGAGAGACAGAGAGAGAGAGAGACAGAGAGAGAGAGAGACAGAGAGAGAGAGAGACAGAGAGAGAGAGAGACAGAGAGAGAGAGAGAGACAGAGAGAGAGAGAGACAGAGAGAGAGAGAGACAGAGAGAGAGAGAGACAGAGAGAGAGAGAGACAGAGAGAGAGAGAGACAGAGAGAGAGAGAGAGACAGAGAGAGAGACAGAGAGAGAGAGAGAGACAGAGAGAGAGAGAGACAGAGAGAGAGAGAGACAGACAGAGAGAGAGACAGAGAGAGAGAGAGAGACAGAGAGAGAGAGAGACAGAGAGAGAGAGAGAGACAGAGAGAGAGAGAGACAGAGAGAGAGAGAGACAGAGAGAGAGAGAGACACAGAGAGACAGAGAGAGAGACAGAGAGACAGAGAGAGAGACAGAGAGACAGAGAGAGAGACAGAGAGACAGAGAGACAGAGAGAGAGAGAGAGAGAGAGAGAGAGAGAGAGAGAGAGAGAGAGAGACAAAGACAGACAGACAGACAGACAGACAGACAGACAGACAGACAGACAGACAGACAGTGATGCATATTTCCAGTTTCATGTGATCAGATTGAAATAAGGTCAGAAGCCTGACAAGTTGTTTAACTGGTTTCTTTAGCCCCTAAAAAAATAGAGGGGAAATGGTATGCCACTGTTGAAGTGATGGGGCTACCTGAAAAACCAGCATCGAGTATATCAACATGCCTCTCTATGATAGGACCTCAGTGGTTTCCTGTAGCTGGCTGCTCTGAGATAGTCCCCCATGGCTATAAGTCACATCAGCCCTTGTGAATCCTTAATAGCCTACTGGCGACCAGAGACCAAAATCTGGCCTTTTTCCTCACAGAGGCAGAGTGAGTAGGGAATACATAATCACCCTCACTGAAGAAACAAACCCCCAGAAATAGAGAAGCAAACAAGACAACTGAAGGTTCACATAAAGCAAACAATGCTGCAAACATTCCACCCAGTAATTATAATGACAATCTATAATAATTGTTATTTATATAAAGTACATTTGAAACATTATACAGAGGAGTACAGTATTTGTAGGTACACAATGTAATATATATAAAGCCACAAATATGCTGAGGACTTCTGGCATAACTTAACATTAATAGGTAAACTATTTATAAGTTTAATGGTAAAACACTTAATACTAAATGAGTTTAATGTATTTGACTTGTTAAAGAAAGTTATCAAATGATTTACAATTTTAAGTTATATTAAATAATGAAAGGAATAGATTACAGTACTTAATATTGAAAGTGTACTTATAGGAACAATACAGATATAATTCTTAATGTTCACAACAAAAGCAAAAAAGACAGAATAGAACCAGTGAGGGGTAGAGGTGCCATAGAGCCAACCAGAGATCACTATGAACATTAGAGGTCCATAGCTTTTCAATACTGAAATACAATATTATAAATACATATTATATAATATTATGAAATAATATTATATAATATTATGAAATAAATACTGAAATAATACAATATTGGGGAGCCGGTCGGCTGAGCTGACAGCACACTGGACTTCTGATCGTGTGGTCCCGGGTTCGATCCCAGGTGCCGGCGAGAAACAATGAGCAGAGTTTCTTTCACCCTATGCCCCTGTTACCTAGCAGTAAAATAGGTACCTGGGTGTTAGTCAGCTGTCACTGGCTGCTTCCTGGGGGGGGGGGAGGCCTGGTCGAGGACCGGGCCGCGGGGACACTAAAGCCCCGAAATCATCTCAAGATAACCTCAAGGTAACTACTTTCACAGCAAGCATATGAAATATTTCCAGAACAGAGGTGGATTTCTTCAAGAAACAGTTAGATAAGTTTCTGCAATAAGTGCCAGACCAGCTGTGTTGAACTGGATATGTGGGCCTATGGGCTGCTCCAAGCAGCACCCTGTTTGACCAAGTTATCACATTTTGAGTCTCACGCCCTACACCCCACACTGGGTTCAGCGGTAGTCTCATCGAGACTCGATTGAGTCTTACCCATCACTGGGTTTGGGGGAGTAGAAGAACTCTCAGAACTGTATTCTGGAAAACTCTAGGTAAGATATACTCCTCGCCAAGTAGAGAATCAAAGAGGAAAGGACAAGCAACCACCTCGAAATTCAGGAAATGAATTGCCAGGTGCCAGTCAGAATGAAGCCTTAGGACAGAACCCGGACATAGATGAACATACTGTAGAAACTGCTACAAACTCGCAAACCATACTGTGCACCCGAAGGAGGGGACATGCCCAGTGAACACTGGTCACAAAGCTCCAACCTAGGGCTGAGGCATCTGTACTCACATGAGCGACAAAAGAGGAAAGCATTACAGAATTGAACCCCCTCGAGAAAATTGAAAAGGGAATCCGGGAACCAAAAATTGGTGAAGAGCAAATGGAGCTCGCACTTGCCAAAGGAACCAGAACAACACCCTGAGCCAAACAGTGCCATCGGAATCACCACACAGGTAAAGTTCAGACATCTTCAGAACCACTCGGCCAATCATTGAGTATTCCTATGTCTCTCCATCACCAGACACAGACAAGCCTGCATGTGGAGCAGAGCCAATGCCAGCTAGGAAAGGAATGCCAAAACAAAAATCCAAGACCAGACCCAACCATGCTGGAACCTGAAATGGAACCAACTGGGACCACCTCCAATACACTAGAAACCCAAAACTGGTGACCTGGAAGAAGAACAAACCCTGGCCTTCAGACATGTGGATTGGATGAAAGCCCAAACCAGACAATCATTGAGCTAGGCCAAAACATGGACATTCAAAAGAAGTTGCCAGGTAAAAAGCCACCCAGGGTAGCTTGGGAAGAACTGAGGAGCCAGAGTCAAGCCAAAAATGAAGAACCTAAAAGTAGAAAACCAGAAGTACCACAATAATCCCGAACCAGTCTTTAAACTTCAGAAGAAACAAGTCAGGCCATAACACGTCACACAAATCCAGGGGCATCAACCAGGAAAAACTGCTTGCTAAACCAGGCATACCTGAACTGGAGAAGTCATGCAAAAGGCCAGACCAGAAAGAAAAGGACCAATCCTGAGACAGTTAGCTGAAGAGGAGGCCAGCCACTGAGAGACCTTCACAAGAGGCCAGCCTCTGTGAGACACACCTGAACCCACCAATGAAGCAACCCTATCAGAACAAGGAAACACAAAATGAGTATCTAAGAAAGGTCTTCCCAATGCATATGCAGCTGAAGATGAACAGTTTCCAAAGTTCATACAACTAAGAAGGCTTGTAAACACATGCACATGAAGCAAATACTAAAAAATCAAATAATACACAAGCAAATGAGCCCTCACAGGACAGAGTCCAAACAATGGCCATTACTTATCTAGAATATCTGGGACCTAAAAAGCTGGTGACTCATAGACGTGTGACGTGGTCAGACGTGTGATATCAGATTAAAAATTGACAAGTGTTGACATGGAGAGTGCCAGAAGCTTTCATACCTCTCATGCCTGGTGGTCAGCTGCTACTAAAAGGTGTACGCCAAACTACTGGGTGGAATAATAAAAATAATAAAATAACACTTGCTGTTATTTTATTATTATTATTATTATTTTATATTTATATATATATATATATATATATATATATATATATATATATATATATATATATATATATATATATATATATATATATATATATCAGGCCTTGCATAGTAGGCTGAGAAGTGCGTTCTGGCTACAAGGTACGACATATATATATATATATATATATATATATATATATATATAATATATATATATATATATATATATATATATATATATATATATATATATATATATATATATATATATATATATATATATATATATATATATGTCGTACCTAATAGCCAGAACGCACTTCTCAGCCTACTATTCAAGGCCCGATTTGCCTAATAAGCCAAGTTTTCATGAATTAATGTTTTTTCGTCTACCTAACCTACCTAACCTAACCTAACCTAGCTTTTTTTGGCTACCTAACCTAACCTTACCTATAAATATAGGTTAGGTTAGGTTAGGTAGGGTTGGTTAGGTTCGGTCATATATCTACATTAATTTTAACTCCAATAAAAAAAAATTGACCTCATACATAGAGAAAAGGGTTGCTTTATCATTTCATAGGAAAAAAATTATTGTAAATATATTAATTCAGGAAAACTTGGCTTATTAGGCAAATCGGGCCTTGAATAGTAGGCTGAGAAGTGAGTTCTGGCTACTAGGTACGACATATATATATATATATATATATATATATATATATATATAATATATATATATATATATATATATATATATATATATATATATATATATATATATATATATATATATATATATATATATATATATATATATATATGATTTAGGCCTGATTTGCCTAATAAGCCAAATTTTCATGAATTGTTTTTCGACTACCCAACCTACCTAACCTAACTTCTTCGGCTACCTTACCTAACCTAACCTATAAAGATAGGTTAGGTTAGGTTAGGTAGGGTTGGTTAGGTTCGGTCATATATCTACATTACTTTTAACTCCAATAAAAAAAAATTGACCTCATAGATAATGAATTGGGTAGCTTTATCATTTCATAAGAAAAAAGTTAGAGAAAATATAATAATTCAAGAAAACTTGGCTTATTAGGCAAATCGGGCCTTGCATAGTAGGCTTAGAAGTGCGTTCTGGCTACTAGGTACGACATATATATATATATATATATTATTTATATACATATATAATTATATACATATATATACATATATTTATTTGAAATATTATTATTATTATATTTAAAAACATAAATTATTGACTTAGTTATCTTAGTTTAGGTTAGGTTAGGTTAAAATAGGTTAGGTTAGGTAGGGTTGGTTAGGTTCGATCATATATCTAAGTTAGTTTTAAACTCAAATTAAAAAACTTAACTCATACATATTGAAATAGATTGCTTTACCATATCATAAGAAAAAAAGTAGAAAAATATATAAATTCAGGAAAACTTGGCTTACTAGGCAAATTGAGCCTTGCATAGTAGGCCGAGAAGTGCGTTCTCGCTACTAGGTACAACATTATATATATATATATATATATATATATATATATATATATATATATATATATATATATATATATATATATGTCGTACCTAATAGCCAGAACGCACTTCTCTGCCTACTATGCAAGGCTTGATTTGCCTAATAAGCCAAGTTTTCATGAATTAATTGTTTTTCGACTACCTAACCTACCTAACCAAACCTAACCTAACTTTTTCGGCTACCTAACCTAACCAAACCTAAAAAGATAGGTTAGGTTAGGTTAGGTAGGGTTGGTTAGGTTTGGTCATATATCTACGTTAATTTTAACTCCAATAAAAAAATATTGACCTCATACATAATGAAATGGGTAGCTTTATCATCTCATAAGAAAAAAAATTGAGAAAATATAATAATTCAGGAAAACTTGGCTTATTAGGCATATCGGGCCTTGCATAGTAGGCCGAGAAGTGCGTTCTGGCTACTAGGTACGACATATATATATATATATATATATATATATATATATATATATATATATATATATATAAATAAACACGCACACACACACACACAAAAGAAGGTACATTGGGTTGTGAGGGTACATTACATTAGTGTTTGACTATCACATTCTAGCAAAGCCACTAACATACATAGCATTTCGTGCAGATCCTTAATCTACCGGGTAAGTGATAAACGTAAAAAGATTAATAGGTACATTGTACATTATATAGGTAAAATAGGTACTTTAACTGTATTACTTGTCTGCTTTCTGTGAACCTTGCAGTTCTCTATTTTGCTTTGCTTCCATTCTGGGGATTTGTTTCTTCAGTGAGGTTGATCGTGACTTCCCTGTGCCTCTGTGAGGGGGGCCAGGTTGTAGTCTCTGGTAAGCTATTGAGGACTCACAAGGGCTGATGTGATATAGGTGTGGAGCTATCTCAGTGCAGATAGCTAGAGGGAGTGTCTCTTCCTGTATTCAGTCTCTCCAAAAATGCACTCCGCAGCCCACTTCATCAGTTTCTGTCTTCTGTTTTTATTATTAGTCGTTAGTGGCAACTATGATGTCAGCCAGTAACCCACTATAACTGCACCTCTTGGTTAAGTGAATGGAATGCACCTCTTGGTTTTTCAAACTTTGTTCCTCAATTTTTATTGATCTGTCGCTGCTGGGGGCTGCAGTGAAAATCTCTTGTCACTTTGAGTTTTGTGAACAGTGTACAGTACTGTGAATTGTGTGTGTTTGAAGGCAAGAGAACGTGCCTCATCACCCTTTGTGTGTGTGTGTTGGCAAGGGCAGTGACTTGTTACAACATCTGCCTTACTTGTCCAACACCAGTGTTTGTGGTATGAGCTACACACCGCACTCCATCTCCTCTGGTATGGTTTAGTGTGTGTGTGTTGTGCTGTGGGATGTTCTGGAGACTCGCCTAAAGTTTGAGTTCATGCTTGTAAAGACACTTTGAGTGTGTGGCATTGTTAGTGGGATGAAACTATCTCACAGCTTGAACAACTTGTGTGTGGGACTTTACACACGCTATGTACTGTGATTAGTGGTAGCATCTTCAATGCTGGCCATAATAGACTCAGTGTCATTAACCTGTGCACTAATGTAAGACCAGCAAGTAGATACAGTGTATATATAACTCTTGTTTGGTTTAATTTGACACCACTTCTAGTCCTGCTTTGTGTGATCTGCATTTTTGTGGATATCTCATGTGATACATATTTTTATAAAGTGAAATGATAGGTATGTGATGTTTCCACATATATCACAAAGTGTCACTGGTGTATTGCTATTTGTCATCCTATTGACCAACGAATTGTAATGTATTGATCCACAGTCCCATTGACTACCTACTTTTGATGTCCCTTTTGTGCATCTTTCCTTATCTCAGCCATCCATTGAATGCAAATATTGATCCACTTTCTTTTGATGTACTGTACTGTACAATACAGTACAATTAAATTTGGAATAAACATACAAAAGGCATTGCATTATTCATTCATAATAGTAAAGTTGCAGTAAGGTTCTGTGGGGTCAAAGAACCACAAATACACAAAACCTATAAGTACTGTGTCAAATCCAGCATGATCTCTTAATTGCTTGAACGTGTATTTGATATGGCATATACAACACCAGTAACATGCTTAAGTAGGTGCAATTCCTCACTATTATAGGGGTTGAGTTATATGCAACCTTGTCATGTCCAGGTGACCTGGCTCGGGGTGATGGTATTTCTTGTGAAAGGTTAATGAAAGTATCATCAGCGAAGAAACAGAAACAGTTATTATTTCTGACACAGAAACATAGATATCAGAATAAAGGAGCTCACAGATTTGCTTTGTGAACCCACATTAACTTACACTCTCACACCATGGAGTTGAATAAAAGCACAAATGATTGTCAAGGAACTGGGTAAAGCAGCTGCTATTCAAAGATGTGAAAATCATTGAATAGAACTTGGGTTTTCTTGCAGATCGCACCACCTCAGACCTCACATGTGGTGGGCACGATTATGGACTTCCAGACCTCACCTTAACAGGTGATACATTGCCTTGTTACCCCTCACCCACTGTTCCCTCTCACTTTCTTCCATCTCTCAGATGTATATATGTACACTGATATTGTGTTGTGTCTCTTGACCTGAAAAGGTTTCATTAGCAAAATGACTTATTAAATAGATTCTCTTCTCTATTGTAAATGGTATTTTGTATAGTTCTAAATATTAAAACAATGCAAATCTGATATTTTAAAATAATTGTTAATATACTGTACTGGTGAAAATATGATCTTACCTTACTTAGTAAAAAAAACAATCATTCATTATAATGAAAAAATAAAAAAATTAGTGCATAGAATGTATTTTGCTCAAGTTAAGACTTGCTCAAATAGATCAATTGGTTCTGGGGTTTCATTGAAGCAAATTATATATTTTTGCTATATTTGTGCTACATTCTGGGAGGGTTTCTTCAGTAGCTCCACAGTCTAAGTACTGGTTTAGCTATGCCCTAGGGAGATGAACCAAGCCTCTGAAACCATCCCTTGCCCTCTACATTAAGAAAATTAGGTACCCAAAGTGATTTACAGGCTACTCATGTCACCTCTGGAGTGGCTTAATCTTTATCATCATCCTAGAGGGAACAAGGCAAACGATCATTGCTGTTATGTAAACACCTCAACAATGATGCACCTGCGTTGTCCCCTTACTTGCCTGATCACAACAAAGGTGGCACAGCACCTCTGGTGGAGCCCATCCTGTGCATCATGCTTAAGATAAGTAATGTGGGCTGTCATTGGAACATTAGTTCTGCTCGGGGCCATTTGTTATCGTTTCCTTTTTCTTTCATAATTGTGTTTTATGTCACTCACATTACCTGTGCTCATGCTATGTATTTCACTCAGGCTGTGAACCAGGGTTTTCATCCTTGTAGTCAGCTCACATTTTCCTTGCCCCACCAGTGATACCTTTTCTTGGGGGTTTGGGTTCCTTCTCTAGGAGCTCACCCATCTTCAGTCATCTCACTTCCGGGTAGGACATGGGTCTTGTTCACCAGACAGCTTTGTGCTTCTATTGCAGTTGTACCTGGCTCTCTTTCTTATGCTTGTCAGGGTTTTGCCTCACTGAAGATGGAATTGGGTGATGTTATTGTTCTTGTCAATGGCTGTTCACACTTTCCTCTGCCAGGTGTTTACTGTCAGGGTTCAAGGTTTTTTCAGCCTTCTTTTGCACTTGGCATGACTAAGTCCATGTGATGGTACTGGTGGCTGGTTATAATTGTCCATGGCTTTTTTCATTTTGCATTCTCAATTGCATTGTTCTAGCTTTCTTATCTCTTTACATACTTTGCAGTTTTGCAACTCCCACCTGTCTTCTCATGGTACACCTTAGTGACAGTGTAGTGGGAGGGTGTCTATGGGTCTTCATTAGGTTTTGTTTTCCTTCCCTCCAGTGTCCCAAGAACTCTTCAGCTGTCTACTCCTCTACATGATGTCATTCGTGACTTGTTAGATAAGAGTGTTCTTGTGGTGACCCGGTTCTTGTGGAGGGTATCCCACTTCTTTCTTGTTTCAAATCACCAACAGGCTGGGACTGTTGGATGGGATTTACCAACAGGCATCCTCCAGGATTCTTGTTGGTAAGTCCCATCCATCCTGAGTTCAGGGAATAGCTGGAGTTCAGAAAGGGGCACATTGTACCACTTTTGGGCTTGAACCACTTGGTCTAAACCTGGCTCTGACAATTTTCACCAAACTAACACATTATGGGCTTCTGTCATCTTCGTCTTTTGGAATCAAGAGTTCCAGCCTTCCCTGATGATTGATTGGTTTTTACCCACAGTCATCAGGATTGTCTGCCGGCCATGGCTTTGCTTCTTTCCCAAGTTGGCTGGCTTTGGCTTTCTGCTTAACTGGCAGAAGTTGCAGTTAGTGCTTTCTCAGGTTCTGACTTTGATGGGAGTGGTCTGGGACATAGGAGGTCTCAACATTTCCCATCAGGGCCCCAGGCACCATTTGGGCAGCTTGGAAGCTTGAATTTCACCTGCATGGTGTTCTTGCTAGGTTGTGTCTAGCTGAAGGCTCTCAACTGCTTTTTCCATTGCTGCCCTCTTACTTCAACTCTGATCAAATGGTGTGAGTGTCGTTTTACTTTCGGTGGATTCTGCATTGTAATTTTCCTCTTCAGGTTTTTCGCTCTTCATGTAAGCCAGTTCCAGTTGTCTTGGACTGTCTGCCTCTCCTTGAATCGGGGGCGGCAGGGGTGGCTGGTGTGGCGCACTGTGGTTCACGCAACCATGCTGGCACACTGAGGTGGTCCTTCCGGCTTCGTATACCTGGTTGGGTATGATTCTCCCTTGTTTTCTCGTTCTCCACAGCCTGGTACTTGAAAGCTTGTGGTCCTTGTTTCCATTCTTCGATCCTTTTGGAGGCTTTTAGTTTCATTTGTGCCAATAGAATCCCCCAACTGATGACAGCTTGTAGTCTGGCACTATATCAGATATAGTAGCTAAAGGGAGCCTCTGGGGCTCACCCAGAAATTGGCATTTCATTACATTCAACTTTGTTTTGTTTTTTTAAATAGGGGTGACATTTACATATTTATAATTTATTTTTATTTATTTATTTATTTATTTATATACAAGAAGGTACATTGGGTTTGTGAGTATACATAGCATGGTATTTACAATCTTGTAAAGCCAATAGTACGCACAGTGTTTCGGGCAGGTCCTTAATCTAACAGATAATTTTAAGTAGGTAAATTCAAGCAGAATTAATAAAATGATAATGGATACATTGCAAGAAAAAGGAAAAATGAGATGGGAGAGATTAGTAGGTATATTAAAGCACACTGGTAGCTCTGATTGATTGCATTGTCAGCTTGATTGGTAATTTAGACTAGATTAATAGGCACCATACAGCAAATTGATTGCACATATAAGAAGACAGCAATGATCACAATGGTAAAGTTGTTTGGATTAGGTACATAAAGATTGGGAGATTGGGTAACACTAGATACAGTGAAATTTTAAAACAACAAAGTAGGAAACTAAGAAGAGGAAATTAGGTACTTTTTAAGTTTTGTTTTTGAATGACACAAAAGTTGGACAGCTTTTCAATTCATTAGGGAGTGAGTTCCATAGACTAGGTCCCTTTATTTGCATAGAGTGTTTACACAGATTAAGTTTGACTCTGGGGATATCAAAGATATATTTATTTCTAGTGTTATTTCTTTTATTTATTTCTAGATTATGGGTCCTATTACATCTGTCCAGGGAGAGTTTCAGAGCAGAGTTTGCATTTAAGAACAGGGTTTTGTAAATGTAGTTGACACAAGAGATTGTGTGAAGGGAGTGTATGTTTAGCATGTTTAGGAACTTAAACAAGGGGCTGAGTGTTGTCTGAAAGCAGAATTTGTTATTATTCTGATAGCAGATTTTTGCTGGGTGATGATGGGCTTGAAGTGGTTTGCAGTGGTTGAACCCCATGCACAGATACCATAATTAAGATAGGGATAGATTAGTGTATAATATAGTGAGATGAGAGCAGAGTTAGGTACATAACATCTTATTTTGGAAAGTATACCAACTGTTTTAGAGACTTTCTTAGTTATGAAGTTGAGTCTCTTGTCTAGGAATAGGCCAAGAAACTTTCCATCATTTTTATTACTCATGTTAATGTTGTCTATCTGTAACTGAATTGCATTTGTTGATTTGCTTCCAAATAAGATGTAGTAGGTCTTTTCTATGTTAAGTGTTAGTTTGTTGGTTGACATCCATAAGTGGACTTTTTTTTAGTTCATTATTAACAACATTATTTAGTGTATGTGGGTTGGGGTTTGAGTAGATGAGGGTAGTATCATCAGCAAACAATATAGGTTTAAGAATGTTAGAGACATTAGGCAGATCATTGATGTATATAAGAAATAGGAGAGATCCCAAGATGCTGCCCTATGGCACTCCAACGGTTATTGGTAGAGTGGGAGAGGTTATATCATTGATGGCTACACATTGGTGTCTATCACTAAGATAGGATTGGATATAGTTCAGGGCATGGCCTCAGATTACATAATGATGGAATTAATGTAAGAGGTAGTTGTGATTAACAGTATCAAAGGGAGAGATAAGAGTATATAATCTAAGAGAACTATCCTGTGGTACAGAGATTTTCTGAAGAGTTTCAGTGGGAGATATAATTCATCTGCTAGTTCCTTAAAGACTTTGGATTGTATTCTGTTCACACCTGGCCTGGGGCTTTTGAATCTTTCAGTTTGTCAATGCACCTCATGATTATATCGCACTCAATGGGAATATCCCTAAATTTATTCTCTTCCCTTGCTTCAAACATTTATGTGGGGGTATTGGAATGTTGTCTGATCTCTCTAATATTTGCACTGATGTGCTAATTCGGAGTGTTGGCTGCCCTTTTATCATCACTTATATCTTGGTTGGTCTCATTATCTTTTAAGGAATCCTACCAAGTCTTTTGTTTTTATTTTCTACCATGTGGATCATTTACCGAGTCATTTGCTGCATTGTTTGTTTGCTTTCTGTGAACCTTGGAGTGGTCTATTTTGCTTAGCATCTTTTCTGAGGGTTTGTTTACTGGCGATTCGTGATCACCAGCACTAAGTGATGTGATCATGAATCCCATGCTCCGTGCCTCCCTGTAAGGTGGGAAAGGGCCAGGTTTTGGCCTCAGATCTCTGGTAGGCTATTAATGATTCACAGGCTCACATGACTTACACGATTGGAGCTATCTCAGCATGGCTAGCTACAGGAAGCCACTGAAGCCCCCTAATCCAAGAAAGAGACATTGCATTACATTCAACTTTTTTTTTTAATATTCCTCACTTCTCCAGGTGTTATCACCAGCTCCTTAGGTGCGTTCCCTGGTTGTATGTTCCAGTTCCCCAGATGTGCCACAGGTGTTCCCTGGTTTCCAAATTTTTTGCTGGGGGGGGGGGGGTTTCCCTGTACCTAGGTGGTCTCTCTGGGTCCCTGGTTGTATTAGCTGCATCCCTGCAAACACAAACCATAACTGTCCCTATTTTCTGCTTGTTACAACTTGTAATAAAGTTGTTACATCTTAGTATAATGTTTTTATAACATATTAGAAAGCTGTTGCAACTTGATATATTGGTTGTTACAACTTGTTAGGTGTTAAAACGTGTTCGAAAGTTGTAGTAATGTCGTGTGTTTGGCAGGTAATTACCTAAGTGTAGTTACAGGATGAGAGCTATGCTCGTGGTGTCCCATCTTCCCAATACTCTTTGTCATATAATGCTTTGAAATTACAAACGATTTTGGCCTCCACCACCTTCTCACCTAACTTGTTCCAACCATTTACCACTCTGTTTGTGAAAGTGAATTTTCTTATTTCTTCGGCACCTTTGTTTCCCTATCAATTTTATCGATTCCTGTTACTATTTTGTACTTAGTGATCATATTGCCTCTTTTTTCTTCAAAGTGGTTCCCTAGCTGTGTGTTATGCATCCTCATATATGCTAAGCATTTCCAGGCATGCTATATATCTCCAGATGTGTGCTAAGCATCTCCAGATGTGTGCTATGCATCTCCAGATGTGTGCTAAGCATCTCCAGATGTGTGCTATGCACCTCCAGATGTGTGCTGTGCATCTCCAGATGTGTGCTACACAGCTCCAGATATGTTAACCACCTTGCTGGGTGCATTCCTGTGCGGCCATACCAACCGCCCGCTTATGTGGTTAGAGTTGTGCTTTTTCCCCCAGTTGTGGAGGCCTGTAACTGGCTCTTATTTCTCTCCTCCTATTCCTCCTAAACCCTTATCTTGTTGTCTCTGCTCAGTTGAGTCATTTATTGTACTTTTTTTTTTCTCAATGATAAGGCTGTATACCTTGTTTCCTGGCTTTTCTTTTAAATGCTTTGGCAGTAGTTGTCTTGCCTTTGCACTTCAGCAACATTGCTTTTTATTTTTCATTGCGCCTGTATGAATGTGTAACTTTTCCTGCAGGGAAGTTGGTTTGATTATTTTGTCATCTGGGGTATCAGTGGTTGCCTCAAATGCACCTCTTTTAGGGGGATGGGGGGTTCAGCCAATGCTATGGATGTTGCTAGTCTTCCTTCTGGGACCCTATCCTGTCCATGCAGTTTTTGGTATCCTTGCTTGGTTCTGCATATTGGCCATGTCCTTCTGCGCTATATTAGCTACAGCCATTGGTTTCCCGAACCTTCGCTTGCCCTTGTCATCTGCCCTTTGCTAGTTTTGCATTGGAGGTCCTCAGGTGTGGGGTTCATTTTTCAAACATTTTCTCTCCTGCAATATGATTAGCAGTCACTGGTCTTTTCATGGTATTTGGTGAGGACCACTTCTTTGTGTGATTCCTTTGACTCTGGCTTCTAGCTTTTTAGGATCTTGTTAAGTTTTACTCAGTGCTTTTAGATTCTGTTGTTCTTTCATATAATGTGGTAGATGATTGCAGCATTACATGCTGTGTTTTTTTGGCCTTTGGGTTAGTCCAGATGGTGTTGGCCAGAGTTGGGTTCATGTCTGGGGTTTGGTTCATATGTGGATATTTCTTCTTCAGGTTTGCTTTGGCCCAATTAAGGGCTTGCTTCTTCTTCTCCTCCCTCTTTCTTGCTCCACATCCCTCCTTTTCTCTTTTGCCATACCATGTGAGGGCCCTGAGCTTGTTCTACCTTTTCGCTTATATTGAGTTGATTGCATTTTCTTTAGATTTTAGTGGTCTCCACCTGTTTTACCGATTTTTTCTTAGCCTTGCCGTACTTTCTTTTTCTATGTGGATGGGACATGCCTTCGACTCCTGTGGGGGATGTTGTTGTGGTAGGCCAGGTGTCACTTTTTAAGGTGTGTTAATTCCAGATTTTGGGGATTTCTTGTGTTGTTTGTCTGGGTGGTTTGATTGCTTTTGGCTGTATATAATTTTGCTTGTTTTTACTCTTCCCACGCTTTTGTTTGCCAAACAGAAATCCAAGGATGGTACAGTATATGCATGTGGTACCCTTTATTTGGTGGTTGGGTACCCCTTTCCTTTTCTAGAAGGCTTTGTGTCCACTCAAGGTTTTGAAGGTGTTTGACACTTTAGACCTATTTTGGCACCACAGTATGTTCGATGACCACTGGGAACTAAAATATTCACTATTAATAAAGGAGACAGGACACTACAAGCACATCTCTGCTCTTGGAACCACAAATATCCCAGATATGTAGTCCCAGATAGGTACTCAAACAACAAATGGAAAAGAACTGTGTACCTTTCCCCATCCTATCCCAAATCCTTATCCTGTTCCCTTCCAAATGCTATATAATCGTAATGGCTTCGCACTTTCTCCTGATAGTTCCCTTCCCTCTGTCTAATTTATTTATTTATTTAAATACAAGAAAATACATTGGGTTTATGAGAATACAGAGTATTGAAGTTTTACATTCTTGTAAAGCCACTAGTACTCATAGCGTTTCGATCTATCCTTTGAGATTAATCTATCTACAGTATTTGAGACCTTTAATCTATCCTTTGAGATCTTACTATGATGAATCAGTGAAGATGCAAAAGGAAGATGGTCACAATATATATAAAATAACTGCAAATCATTAACAAATTGAATAAAGACATTGTTTGATTGTCTGCTGGGACTAGGATAGTGATACTGTACACCAGTAAAAGTTTAACACTTAAAAATGAACTTATATTTGAAAGCAGTACACATGTTATTTTGAATAAACTGGAAGAGAAAATAGTGGAAGCTAATGCCATTCATAAATATAAATGAAAGAAACAAAAAAGAACAAGGGAGGGGGGGGGGCAGTTAGAGGGGCAACATTCCAACTAATTGGTGATTAAAAGTAGGGCACAGGAGCTGGCTCAATCCCCAAAATCTTTGAGTCATGATCATCCAACCAAAGTAGCTCTAAAGGTATCTTGTAGTACTGTGGCTTTGTTCTCAACTCATAATTGGCAATCCTGGGTTCAATTCCTGGATGGAACAGAAACAGTTGGGCATGTTTTCTTTCACATAATGTCTTTGTTTACCTAGCAAATAGGTACTGTATAACTGTTTTGGAATTACATCCTGGAAAGAATCAGTAGTTGGACCGAGGGAAAACCTCAATAAAAGTTTAAAGTACCAGATAGATAGATAGATATACAGTGTGTATGTATGTATGTGTATGTATGTATGTGTATGTATGTATGTGTATGTATGTGTATGTATGTGTATGTATGTGTGTGTATGTGTGTGTATGTATGTGTATGTATGTATGTGTGTATATATATATATATATATATATATATATATATATATATATATCTATATATATATATATATATATATATATATATATATATATATATATATATATATATATATATATATATATATATATATATATATAATATAATATGCATGCGCGCGCGCGCACACACACACACACACACACACACACACACACACACACACACACACACACACACACACACATGTAATACAGCTGCAGACACCAGACATTGTTGCACTCACGGAGACAAAACTTGAAGATGTAATTTTAAATGAGGTCATATTCCCAAGGGGCTACTCAATTTGGAGACGGGACAGAAAAATTAGGAAAGGCGGTGGCGTTGCTGTGCTGGTAAAAGAACACCTAAAGGTGAAGGAAATAATGACTGCCAATCCACAAGAAGTTGACATAATAGCACTAGAGATCTGCTATGAGGATGATAAACTAATGATGATAAATGCATATAGTCCACCGCCAAGCAGCACATGGTCAAAGGAGGAGCTAGATAGTAAACGTGAAGGTCTTATAACAATAATGAGAGAGATTATAGCGAGAGCGGATAACGATAGATCACGACTGTTGATAGTCGGTGACTTCAACTTGAAATCCATAGACTGGGAAGCATATGAAGCTAAAACAGAAGATTTTTGGACCTGTAAATTTGTAGACCTCATCCTGGAAACATTCTTGTATCAACATGTTAAACAAGCTACGAGGATGAGGGAAGGGGACGTTCCCTCCATGCTAGATTTGATATTTACCAGGAAGGAGGAAGAGATATTTGACATTCAGTACCTTCCTCCCTTGGGTAAAAGTGACCATGTCTTTTTGGGAATAAAGTATGCAATGCGTTATAAGCTGGAAGAAAATAAGGAGGTTGAAGCAGTTGAAAAACCAGACTTCAGGAGAGGACATTATGGTGACCTTAGAAATTTTTTTAGTGAGTATAATTGGACAGACTTGATGCTAGGCAAAGAAGTGAATGAGATGTATGGCAAGTTTTGTGAAATATATGATAAAGGCACAAAAAAATTTATACCAAAACAGAGATGCAGAACTAGGAAACAGGATTGGTTCAATAGAAATTGCGAGAGGGCTAGAGACCGAAAGACACAAAAATGGAATCAATACAGGAAGAGGCCGAACCCCCAAACATACCAGCGATACAAAGATGCGAGAAACAACTACACGGCAGTGAGGAGAGAGGCAGAAAGAAATTTTGAAAAAGGGATTGCGGACAAATGTAAAACAGAATCAGGTCTATTCTATAAATTCATAAACAACAAATTGCAGGTAAAGGATAATATTCAGAGGTTGAAAATGGGAAATAGATTCACGGAAGATGAAAAGGAAATGTGTGAAACACTAAACGAAAAGTTCCAAAGTGTGTTTGTACAAAATGAAATCTTTAGGGAACCAGATACAATAAGAATTCCAGAGAACAACATAGAACACATAGAGGTGTCTAGAGACGAAGTGGAAAAAATGCTCAAGGAGCTCGGTAAGAACAAAGCAGCTGGCCCAGATGGCGTTTCACCATGGGTTCTGAGAGAATGTGCATCTGAGCTCAGCATTCCATTTCACCTGATCTTTCAGGCATCCCTGTGTACAGGAATCGTAGCAGACGGGTGGAAACAGGCTAACATAGTTCCAATCTACAAAAGTGGCAGCAGGGAAGACCCCCTCAATTATAGACCTGTATCATTGACAAGTGTAATAGTGAAAGTATTGGAAAAACTAATCAAAACTAAATGGGTAGAACACCTAGAGAGAAATGATATAATATCAGACAGACAGTATGGTTTTCGATCTGGAAGATCCTGTGTATCGAATTTACTCAGTTTCTATGATCGAGCCACAGAGATATTACAGGAAAGAGATGGTTGGGTTGACTGCATCTATCTGGACCTAAAAAAGGCTTTCGACAGAGTTCCACATAAGAGGTTGTTCTGGAAACTGGAAAATATTGGAGGGGTGACAGGTAAGCTTCTATCATGGATGAAAAATTTTCTGACTGATAGAAAAATGAGGGCAGTAATCAGAGGCAATGTATCAGAATGGAGAAATGTCACAAGTGGAGTACCACAGGGTTCAGTTCTTGCACCAGTGATGTTTATTGTGTACATAAATGATCTACCAGTTGGTATACAGAATTATATGAACATGTTTGCTGATGATGCTAAGATAATAGGAAGGATAAGAAATTTAGATGACTGTCATGCCCTTCAAGAAGACCTGGACAAAATAAGTATATGGAGCACCACTTGGCAAATGGAATTTAATGTTAATAAATGTCATGTTATGGAATGTGGAATAGGAGAACATAGACCCCACACAACCTATATATTATGTGAGAAATCTTTAAAGAATTCTGATAAAGAAAGAGATCTAGGAGTGGTTCTAGATAGAAAACTATCACCTGAGGACCACATAAAGAATATTGTGCAAGGAGCCTATGCTATGCTTTCTAACTTCAGAATTGCATTTAAATACATGGATGGCGATATACTAAAGAAATTGTTCATGACTTTTGTTAGGCCAAAGCTAGAATATGCAGCTGTTGTGTGGTGCCCATATCTTAAGAAGCACATCAACAAACTGGAAAAGGTGCAAAGACATGCTACTAAGTGGCTCCCAGAACTGAAGGGCAAGAGCTACGAGGAGAGGTTAGAAGCATTAAATATGCCAAAACTAGAAGACAGAAGAAAAAGAGGGGATATGATCACTACATACAAAATAGTAACAGGAATTGACAAAATCGACAGGGAAGACTTCCTGAGACCTGGAACTTCAAGAACAAGAGGTCATAGATTTAAACTAGCTAAACACAGATGCCGAAGAAATATAAGAAAATTCACCTTCGCAAATAGAGTGGTAGACGGTTGGAACAAGTTAAGTGAGAAGGTGGTGGAGGCCAAGACCGTCAGTAGTTTCAAAGCGTTATATGACAAAGAGTGCTGGGAAGACGGGACACCACGAGCGTAGCTCTCATCCTGTAACTACACTTAGGTAATTACACTTAGGTAATTACACACACACACACACACACACACACACACACACACATCTCTATCTCTATCTTCAAAAGAAGATAGAGAGAAGCTGAAACTGAACCTCACCGAGGCAAAACATTTAAATGAGAGCAGGAATGAAGAAGAAATAAATTCTTTTTTCTACAAAGTGATAGGGGTAGGCAAACCAGTAAAGTGGTACATAAAGGCAAACCAACAAAATCAATAGAGAGAGGGGGAGTGAAGAATAAGGAGAGGGGGAACAAGTTCCTGAAGATTGCATACACCAACATAGATGGAGTGAGATCGAAGATACTGGAGTTAAGTGATGTAATACAGCTGCAGACACCAGACATTGTTGCACTCACGGAGACAAAACTTGAAGATGTAATTTTAAATGAGGTCATATTCCCAAGGGGCTACTCAATTTGGAGACGGGACAGAAAAATTAGGAAAGGCGGTGGCGTTGCTGTGCTGGTAAAAGAACACCTAAAGGTGAACGAAATAATGACTGCCAATCCACAAGAAGTTGACATAATAGCACTAGAGATCTGCCATGAGGATGATAAACTAATGATAATAAATGCATATAGTCCACCGCCAAGCAGCACATGGTCAAAGGAGGAGCTAGATAGTAAACGTGAAGGTCTTATAACAATAATGAGAGAGATTATAGCGAGAGCGGATAACGATAGATCACGACTGTTGATAGTCGGTGACTTCAACTTGAAATCCATAGACTGGGAAGCATATGAAGCTAAAACAGAAGATTTTTGGACCTGTAAATTTGTAGACCTCATCCTGGAAACATTCTTGTATCAACATGTTAAACAAGCTACGAGGATGAGGGAAGGGGACGTTCCCTCCATGCTAGATTTGATATTTACCAGGAAGGAGGAAGAGATATTTGACATTCAGTACCTTCCTCCCTTGGGTAAAAGTGACCATGTCTTTTTGGGAATAAAGTATGCAATGCGTTATAAGCTGGAAGAAAATAAGGAGGTTGAAGCAGTTGAAAAACCAGACTTCAGGAGAGGACATTATGGTGACCTTAGAAATTTTTTTAGTGAGTATAATTGGACAGACTTGATGCTAGGCAAGGAAGTGAATGAGATGTATGTCAAGTTTTGTGAAATATGTGATAAAGGCACAAAAAAATTTATACCAAAACAGAGATGCAGAACTTGGAAACAGGATTGGTTCAATAGAAATTGCGAGAGGGCTAGAGACCAAAAGACACAAAAATGGAATCAATACAGGAAGAGGCCAAACCCCCAAACATACCAGCGATACAAAGATACGAGAAACAACTATACGGCAGTAAGGAGAGAGGCAGAAAGAAATTTTGAAAAAGGGATAGCGGATAAATGTAAAACAGAACCGGGCCTATTCTACAAATTCATAAACAACAAATTGCAGGTAAAGGATAATATCCAGAGGTTGAAAATGGGAAACAGATTCACAGAAAATGAAAAGGAAATGTGTGAAACATTAAATGAAAAGTTCCAAAGTGTGTTTGTACAAAATGAAATCTTCAGAGAACCAGACACGATAAGAATTCCAGAGAACAACATAGAGCGGATAGAGGTGTCTAGATATGAAGTGGAAAATATGCTAAAGGAGCTCAGTAAGAACAAAGCAGCTGGCCCAGATGGAGTTTCACCATGGGTTCTGAGAGAATGTGCATCTGAGCTCAGCATTCCACTTCACCTGATCTTTCAGGCATCCCTGTGTACAGGAATCATAGCATACGCGTGGAAACATAGTTCCAATCTACAAAAGTGGCAGCAGGGAAGACCCCCTCAATTATAGACCTGTATCATTGACAAGTGTAATAGTGAAAGTATTGGAAAAACTAATCAAAACTAAATGGGTAGAACACCTGGAGAGAAATGATATAATATCAGACAGGCAGTATGGTTTTCGATCTGGAAGATCCTGTGTATCGAATTTACTCAGTTTCTATGATCGAGCCACAGAGATATTACAGGAAAGAGATGGTTGGATTGACTGCATCTATCTGGACCTAAAAAAGGCTTTCGACAGAGTTCCCCATAAGAGGTTGTTCTGGAAACTGGAAAATATTGGAGGGGTGACAGGTAAGCTTCTAACATGGATGAAAAATTTTCTGACTGATAGAAAAATGAGGGCAGTAATCAGAGGCAATGTATCGGAATGGAGAAATGTCACAAGTGGAGTACCACAGGGTTCAGTTCTTGCACCAGTGATGTTTATCGAGTACATAAATGATCTACCAGTTGGTATACAGAATTATATGAACATGTTTGCTGATGATGCTAAGATAATAGGAAGGATAAGAAATTTAGATGATTGTCATGCCCTTCAAGAAGACCTGGACAAAATAAGTATATGGAGCACCACTTGGCAAATGGAATTTAATGTTAAATAAATGTCATGTTATGGAATGTGGAATAGGAGAATATAGACCCCACACAACCTATATATTATGTGAGAAATCTTTAAAGAATTCTGATAAAGAAAGAGATCTAGGGGTGGTTCTAGATAGAAAACTATCACCTGAGGACCACATAAAGAATATTGTGCAAGGAGCCTATGCTATGCTTTCTAACTTCAGAATTGCATTTAAATACATGGATGGCGATATACTAAAGAAATTGTTCATGACTTTTGTTAGGCCAAAGCTAGAATATGCAGCTGTTGTGTGGTGCCCATATCTTAAGAAGCACATCAACAAAATGGAAAAGGTGCAAAGACATGCTACTAAGTGGCTCCCAGAACTGAAGAGCAAGAGCTACGAGGAGAGGTTAGAAGCATTAAACATGCCAAAACTAGAAGACAGAAGAAAAAGAGGTGATATGATCACTACGTACAAAATAGTAACAGGAATTGATAAAATCGACAGGGAAGATTTCCTGAGACTTGGCACTTCAAGAACAAGAGGTCATAGATTTAAACTAGCTAAACACAGATGCCGAAGAAATATAAGAAAATTCACCTTCGCAAATAGAGTGGTAGACGGTTGGAACAAGTTAAGTGAGAAGGTGGTGGAGGCCAAGACCGTCAGTAGTTTCAAAGCGTTATATGACAAAGAGTGCTGGGAAGACGGGACACCACGAGCGTAGCTCTCATCCTGTAACTACACTTAGGTAATTACACTTAGGTAATTACACACACACATACATACACATATACACAATGGGGCCTCGACTTACGATGCAAATCCGTTCCCAGAGACGGATCGTAAGTCGAAGCGATTTTTCCCATAAGAAATAAAGGGAATTGAATTAATCCGTTCCCCACCCTCCAAAATATTAACATACAAATACATTTTATACTGAATACAATGTTTTTTCTAACTACAATACAGTACATAAGTTGATCTTACCTTTATGGCGTATGGAAGATGGTGATGAGGGGGGAGAAGGAGAGTTGTTACTGTTTGGAAGGGGAGTCCCCTTCCATTATCACATCAGGCAGTGATGTTTTCTCTGGGGTAGTCTCTCTCCTACGTTTTGCCTGAATACCACTAGGACCTGGTTGTGGTTCAGTGCTTGTTTGTCTCGCTACAAATTTGTCAAAGAGACATTTGTTTTTCCCTTCGTTTCAACATTTGTCTGTAATGATGCATCACAGTGTCATTGAATAGGTTAAGGCAACGGCCTACTGCAGCTTGATTTGGGTGAGTCGTTTTAGCAAAGGTTTGCAATTCTTCCCATGCTGCACACATTTTCCTAATTGTTGAGGAAGAGACATTCTGTACTCTTGTTTCTGCTCTATGGTAATCCTTACATGGGTTTTCATATGTTGAGCCTTACCACTGACTTTCCTGGGACTCATTACGTGATATATAATAATTACTTTAATGTTCAAAATGCAGAAAATCACCACAAACGTGGAATTTCTTATAGGCGCGATTGTCAATTAGCGGGTAGCTGTAGTAAACTGAGGCAGGTCGGACCGCGTGACCGGGAACCACGCGCTCGGTCGACCCGAACGTGTACCAACAAATATCGGAAGTCGACGACTTCCGATATAGATATATATATATATATATATATATATATATATATATATATATATATATATATATATATATATATATATATATATATATATATATATATATATATATATATATACATACAGTATATATATATATATATATATATATATATTTGTATTTATATTTATATTTATATTACCTTTAATATTACAGTATATATACAATATTCAGGGGACAGGCTTCCTGTCCCTGAAAAAATTAATTATAATTATTCCTTTCTGTTCAAGCACCTTGTGTATCAAAATGGTGTTTGCTGCCACATGTAGGTTATCTTGAGATTATCTTGAGATGATTTCGGGGCTTAGCGTCCCTGCGACCCGGTCCTCGACCAGGCCTCCTTTTTGTTACACCCCCCCCAGGAAGCAGCCCATAGCAGCTGTCTAACTCCCAGGTACCTATTTACTGCTAGATAGCAGCGGCATCAGGGGGAAAGAAACTGCCCGTTTGTTTCCGCCTCCACTGGGGATTGAACCCAGAATGTCAGGGCTACGAATCTGAAGCACTGTCCACTCAGCTGTCAGGCCCCCTTAAATGTATATAATATATGTGTGTATACAGTATGTTCATATGAATGGCAATTCTTCCTGAGACAATATAATTCATAATAATTATAATTTACTGTTTCAGGGGACAGGCAGCCAGTTTATACACACAGCACATGTTAGGCTTATATCGAGGTTCCCCCAAGGTCGACTTACTGACCCTTCTCAGGATGCAACCCTACAATTAGCTGACTAACTCCTGGATACCTATTTACTTCTAGGTGAACAGAGGCATTAGGTGATAGGAAATGCACCCAAACATTTCTATCCCACCTGGGATTCAAACCTGGAATTCTCGATTGTGAGTTGAAAACAAACCCGACTGTACTACTGGAACCCATATAGCCATTAACTTTTATTTTCTCTCTGGATTCACTGAGAGTGGATTGAAACTTCCAAATTACAGCAAATTCAAAAATAAAATCAAGACTGAGTAGATTTTATGAGCAAGACTTTCTTACTGCACAAATATTTATGATTTCTTATGTTATGTAGAGACTGAAGTGCTGTACTGTATCTTGAATTACGAAGATTTTTATCTTTAATGCAAGATCATTGCTCTGGACAATTAAAAGAATTCATTATATAGTATATATTTAATATTACAAATGTTATCAGTAATTCATATGATGTATCAAACTAAGACTGTTCTGTGGCATCTGAATTGTAGTATGAATGTATTGTATATAAATAGATTGTGCAGTACATGAACAGATTGTACAGTTTGTGAACAGATTGTACAGTACATGAGCAGATTGTACAGTACATGAGCAGATTGTACAGTACATGAGCAGATTGTACAGTACATGAGCAGATTGTACAGTATATGAGCAGATTGTACAGTACATGAGCAGATTGTACAGTACATGAGCAGATAGTACAGTACATGAGCAGATTGTACAATCATTGGCCAGGAAACTTTTAAAAGTAGTATTTAGAGATATTGAGATTTGTTAAATTATTTTCACCATTATTTTATGTTTTATACTTTGTATTTTTGTTTGACTCGACAGACCCAAGTGGTGGTGGTGACACCTTGAGTCCTCTTGGGTCACCAATAGTGCTACAAAGGCGTGGCTCTGTCTATGGTGCTAATGTCCCTATGATCACAGAATTAATAAATGACAGTAATGTTCAGTTCCTTGATCAAGATGATGATGATGACCCAGACACTGAACTCTACTTGACTCAACCCTTTGCTTGTGGCACTGCCTTTGCTGTCTCTGTCCTCGACTCTCTCATGTCCACGGTGAGTATTCAGCTGATGCACTCTTTTCAAGATTTCTTCCCTTATTAAATTTCTTCTTTTAATTATTTTTGTTTTCAGATGTTTGTGTATATTTTTTGGTATGTACCTTTTTCATTGTGTTTTTATTCCACTCTCAGAACTTTGCTTATAACTGCAAAAAAAGCAAGTCTACATCATATAGAAATTGCACATACAAACTTTGTAGATTATGTATAAAAGTAGAATATAGTTGCCAGTGTTCAGACAGAAATCAAAGAGTAGAGTCTTGAGTCTTGTAAGTACAACCTTGCAAGAACAGAAAAAAAAATTACTTTCAGAAGAAGCCTTGTTTTAAAAGAATAGGATTTCTGTTAGGGTGCCTCAGTTTATTAGCTAGTCTCAGTGTATGTAGTGTATGGATATATATATGCTGTGATTTCGAATATACTGCTTGACTTTCAGTTCAGCCTTCAAATGTCTGATGACTTCAAGTATGCATTTGCATGCCCAACAAGGCATCTTGCCATCTTCCATGCTCTCCTGAAGCAAGAAATTTACTATTTAGTTTGGCAATCGGCCACCAAGATACTCTGGCACAACCTCTGCATCTGCTTTGATAATCTAGTCTGTTGTTTTTGTTAACACTTGGCCAAACAACGAAAAGATTTACCCGATTTACCAGAGGGCCACTAACCCTAGTGGCCTCGATGAGGACAGGAAACCACAAAAGATAAAGCTTTTCATTGTTTTATTTCAGTGAATATATATTGTATCCTGTCACTATGGCTTAAAAAAATGTAGATGTGTTGTTCAGGGCTTCAACAAATAATGCAGATGAAGTCACAATAACGTGGCTGAAGAAATGTTGACCAAACCATACACTAGAAGATGAACAAACAATGATGCCAAGAGAAGGCATATTTTGATGAATTTAGAGACAAAAATTACCTCTTGTAAAGATGTTGAATCTGGTGTTCCTAGAAGTGTCATGGGGACTGTGTGTAAATTGAACAAAACTACTTTTTGTGATTTTAAACAATATTTATATACAAGAAAGTATTCCATTCACCTGGGCTGTATGGGTCTCAAACCAATGTACCTTTTATGCAAGAAGGTACATTGGGCTGAGAAAGTACATACATTGGAGTTTGAGTCTAACAATCTTGCAAAGCTACTAACATTCATGGCATTTCAGGCAGGTCCATAAGCTAAACAATAAAGGTAACAATTTGAGTTACACATTAAAACTTCAAATTAATAGAATAGATTACTGTATATTGTTGAAGTTTAAAGTCTTAAATACTAATTTGGGTGAGTTGGGTAGCACAAAATGGTAAACTATGAGGATGAAATTATGTATTTTTGGTTTTACTTTGAATGAAGTATAGGTTGGACAATTTTTTAATTCATTAGGGAGTGAGGTCTATAGATTGTGTCCTTTTATTTGTGTTGAGTGTTTGTACATATTTAGTCTGACTGGGGATATCAAAGATATATTTATTTCTGGTGTGTTGCTCATGGATTCTGTTCATCAATCAAGGATGATTTCTAGATCAGGATTAGCATGTAGGAATAAGATTTTATACATTTAAAAAGCACATGAGAATGTGTGGAGTGAGTGTATGTTTAGCATGTTTAGGGATTTAAACAGAGGAGCTGTGAGTTGTCTGAAGACAGAACTTGTTGTAGTTCTGATAACAGATATTTGCTGAGTGATGATTAAAGAGATGGTTGGCTTGACTGCATTTATTTGGACAAAAAAATGTTTTTTTTTTAAAGTCCCAAAAGGTCAGATGTAACACAAAGAGCAATGATTTCAAGCTCAACAAGCCACAATGTAGGACTGAAAACTGGGGAAGCCTTTTCATCCACAGGGTTATAAACTCAAGGAACCACCTATCCGTCAAAACCATAAATTCCAAAACTCATAAATTTTAAAATCCAACTGGAAAAAATTATCAGGGCAAATGGAGGGAGCTTAGACAAGCTATCTGTCCTTATCGAGGCCACTAGAGTTTTAGTGGCCCTCATCTAAATTCAGAATGAATCAAGATCTTGCAGAAATATCCTGGGAAGAACAGCTAAATAAAGCAAACTTAAACTAGTGCTTCAAGAAACTAGGCAGTGTAGCACCTAAAGTATGTGGAAGTCACATACAACTAAGGAAAAAAAAAGGGAAAAAGATGCAAACTGGAGAGTAAAGGCATTCCCTCTAGTGTAAAAAAAATAAAACAGAGAAAATCTCAAATGTTCCACTCTAACAAAATCATACATACACACAGCCAACATATAGAAAATTATGAAGCATGTTCACATGTAAAATATCTACTCATTATTATGACATTTTATTATGATACCTTTATTTTTGTACTGTTACAGACATACTTCAATCAGAATGCTCTCACACTCATCCGCTCCTTAATCACTGGTGGAGCAACTCCGGAACTGGAACTCATCCTTGCTGAAGGTGCAGGGCTCAGAGGAGGCTACAGGTGTGTAAAATATAGTACTGTATTGTTATTGTGGTGCTAAAATGACTATAGTATCAGTATTTCACTCTAGAAATCAAATTTACATTTATTAAACAATAAGGCACCAACTGAAGTACTCAGCAACTCGGTAACTCTGTACTATGCAGTCTCAGTAACATGTTTCAGTTTACTAGTTCAGATTTGATTGTATCAAAATTTGTGAATTAGAACTCTAAGACTTAAGAAGTTTTAATATACTGTACTCTAACATGAAATTAGAGAAAATTAGGAGTAAAGGTGGACCCCTTATATAATGAGGCAATTTATTTCTGGGAAATCACAAGTTATTTAAAATGTTCTATATAAACTGAATAACATACAGTATAGGAAAAATAGGGGGTTATGTTACCATCATGGTAAGGTTGTAAATTACAGGAATAATTTATCCTGAAAATGAAATTGTGTAAAAGAATGCAGTTGGTGTGTGTGTGTGGAAGTGGTGTGTGTGTGTGTAATTACCTAAGTGTAGGGAGCCAGTTGGCCGAGTGGACAACACACTGGACTTGTGATCCTGTGGTCCCGGGTTCGATCCTGGGCGCCGGCAAGAAACAATGGGCAGAGTTTCCTTCACCCTATGCCCCTGTTACCTAGTGGTAAAATAGGTTCCTAGGTGTTAGTCAGCTGTCACAGGCTGCTTCCTAGGGGTGGAGGCCTGGTCGAGGACCGGGCCGCGGGGACACTAAAAAAAAAAACGAAATCATCTCAAGATAACCTCAAGATAGTTACAGGCTGATAGCTACACTCATGGTGTCCTGTTCCTAAGTAGTTACAGGATGATAGCTACACTCATGGTGTCCTGTTCCTAAGTGTAGTTACAGGATGATAGCTACACTCATGGTGTCCTGTTCCTAAGTGTAGTTACAGGATGATAGCTACACTCATGGTGTCCTGTTCCTAAGTGTAGTTACAGGATGATAGCTACACTCATGGTGTCCTGTTCCTAAGTGTAGTTACAGGATGATAGCTACACTCATGGTGTCCCGTTTTCCCAATACTCTTTGTCGTATAATACTTTGAAACCATCAACGGTTTTTGCCTCCACTTAACTTGTTCTAACAAAAAAAAAATTGCAGCTTTGTTTAGTTAGCTTAAATCTATGACCTCTTGTTCATGAAGTTGCAGGTCTCAAGAATTCTTCTTTATCAATTTTGTTGATTCCCATTACTATTTTGTATGTAGTGATCATATTGCTTTGTTTTCTCCTGTCTTCTAGCTTTGGCATACTGTATTTAATGCCTCTAACCTCTCCTTGTAGCTCTTGTCTTTCAGTCCCAGGAGCCATTTATTTCCATGTCATAGCTTCTTTTCCAGCTTGCTGATGTGCTTCTTAAGATATGCGCGCCATATAACCACTGCATATTCCAATTTTGGTCACTGTGTGATGGTGAATGATTCCCTCCCTTAGGATTCTCTCTATGAGCTTTCAGATTTGTGATGTCAAGTTGATCAGATGGTAGTTTTCTGCTGAGCTCTTCCTGCCTTTTTGGAAAATAGGGGTGACATTTGCATATTTCCAATCTAGGAGAACTATCCCCTTGGTCCAGAGAGATTCTGAAAAGGAGTTTCAATGGTAGGCATAGTTCTATGTCATAGTCATAGGTCCTTTATGACTTTGGATTGAATTCCATCCACACCTGGGGATTTTAAGCCTTTAAGTTTGTCAATGTTCTTCCTGATTATGTCACATTATGGGTATATTCCTGAATTTGTTCTCTTCTCCTCCAAACATTTGTATGGGTGATGGGATGTCATCTAAAGTTTCTAGTGTGAACACTGATGTAAATATTCATTCAGAATGTTTGCTGCCCTTTTATCATCCATTATAACTTGGTTAGTCTCATCTTTTTAGGGTCCTACCGAGTCTTTTGTTTTGGCTTTACTTCTTATATAGGCATAGAATGCCTTTGGGTCTTTCTTTGTTTTAGGCAAGTTTTCTTTCATAATTTCTTTAGGCTGATCTGATCCTCGTGGGACTATTTTCTGTGGAGAGCCGCTTCGGCTCCCTGGAACTCTACTGGGCTGATGTGTATATATTAGACTGTGGCAACAGTCAGTCGAAGGAGTTCCAAGCCTACCGGGGACCAGAGCAAGAACCTGGCCCCCTCAAGAGAGGCATGAGGAGCAATGGCCTAAAGACAGCCCCGTATAATTGGAAGCAGTCTTTGTTTGCCATCTACCAGGTCAGGCACCCAGAAAGGTAGGAATCTCAAAACAAACTACAGCTGGTCAAAAATTGCAAACCAAAAGCCGAACTAGCAAAAACACCAGGGAAGATATTTCTTTGAAGGGGCAGTGTGCTAGTGGGCACCCTAGGAAGGAACTCAGAATATATATAGCACAACAAAGCAAAGCTCATGCAATAACCTGGATAAAAAACCACACATGAAACAAAAAGTAACATATAAAGCAGAGTTCAGTATCGAGCAAATGGCCCCCATGGGAATAAATCCAAGGATGGCCAGCACTTACTGTAGCTTGAAGTAAAAGGGGTTTGCCACATTTGAAAGACCCAGAATAGAAGTGTCTGGCAGGACATCAGTTTAAGAACTCACAAGGAAGGTGGCCGTGTGCAGGAGTTGGCTTACCTGGTGGTGGTATTCAGTACTATGAGTTTTGCACTATCTTTGAATGTTTTTCTTGTTCCGTGTGAATCATTTGCAGAGTTGTTTGGTATTTTAAAGGTTTTGGTCATTGTTAACCCTTCTAGCTGTCTGTAGAGTTTCACTGACGTTATGGATGCTTTCCCGGTGTGGTGGAAAGTTGTCACTTGCTCTCTGTACCTCTGTGAGGTGGGGGTGGGGGGGATAAGCCAGGTTTTGGCTGTGGTTTCTAGCAGTCTAAACAGAACTGCATCTAATGTCACTTGTATAGAGTAATCTTAGCAAGATAGCTTTAGGGAGTCACTGGGGTTTCAGCCAGTAAAACACTTTATGGCAAATTAACAGCGAGTCTTGAATAAATGCTCATTATATAATTATCAGCTGTACAAAAAATGTTCACTTATTAACATTCTTAATGCTGTTGTAGATTTATGGACTTGTCTAACAATGTTTGGATATGCAAATTCCAAACATATTCAGAGAGTGCCGTAGTTGTAGTCTGCTTTGTGGAAATTTAGTGAGTTCATCTGATTGTGTGAAACAGTTTAATATTGAGAATTTATAATTTATTTCATATGATATTTTAGTTTGAGCATCACTAGCTCACTAGTTATTTTAGCACTGTAATAATAAACTTTATTATGCATTTAACTCTATTCCTTATATACTTGTAGTCTATATATTTTTGTTTCAGCTCCTGTAAAACCAACCAAGTCATTTAAATAATTTTGTATTTTTGAATTTATCTTTAAATTTTCTGTCTATAATATTGTTTCAACAAGTATTATCACACATGCTTACACGTAAATTCCATCATTCAAAACTCTTGTTGCTCTGCACTTCCAACTAAGTATACACATATTGCAGTCATGTCCATAAAGTGGAGTTTAATAATGGGCATCACATGTAGAATATACTACAGTACATATGTAAATAATCCAATATTATTTTGTGGAGTAATTCTTTAATCATGTCTTTATCAGAGAGTCATATTTTTTAGTACTTGCATAGTTTTTACTGTACTGGATACCCATACACCATTTCTGCCAAGTACAAACGTCTTTTCCACAAGGTGAGATAGTTAACTGCTGATGTGGTCAGTGTGGCTGTATGTTGACTGGTGATGTGGTCAATGTGGCTGTATGTTGACTGGTGATGTGGTCAGTGTGGCTGTATGTTGACTGGTGATGTGGTCAATGTGGCTGTAGCTTGTTGACTGGTGATGTGGTGAGTGTAGCTTGTTGACTGGTGATGTGGTCAATGTGGCTGTAGCTTGTTGACTGGTGATGTGGTGAGTATAGCTTGTTGACTGGTGATGTGGTGAGTATAGCTTGTTGACTGGTGATGTGGTCAGTGTGGCTGTAGCTTGTTGACTGGTGATGTGGTCAGTGTGGCTGTATGTTGACTGGTGATGTGGTCAATGTGGCTGTAGCTTGTTGACTGGTGAGGTGGCTGTAGCCTGTTGACTGGTGAGGTGGCTGTAGCCTGTTGACTGGTGAGGTGGCTGTAGTCTGTTGACTGGTGAGGTGGCTGTAGTCTGTTGACTGGTGTGGTGGCTGTAGCCTGTTGACTGGTGAGGTGGCTGTAGCCTGTTGACTGGTCAGGTGGTTGTAGCCTGTTGACTGGTCAGGCGGCTGTAGCCTGTTGACTGGTCAGGTGGCTGTAGCCTGTTGACTGGTCAGGTGGCTGTAGCCTGTTGACTGGTGAGGTGGCTGTAGCCTGTTGATTGGTGAGGTGGCTGTAGCCTGTTGATTGGTGAGGTGGCTGTAGTCTGTTGATTGGTGAGGTGGCTGTAGTCTGTTGATTGGTGATGTGGCTGTAGCATGTTGACTGGTGAGGTGGCTGTAGTCTGTTGATTGGTGAGGTGGCTGTAGTCTGTTGATTGGTGAGGTGGCTGTAGTCTGTTGATTGGTGAGGTGGCTGTAGTCTGTTGATTGGTGAGGTGGCTGTAGCCTGTTGACTGGTGAGGTGGCTGTAGTCTGTTGATTGGTGAGGTGGCTGTAGTCTGTTGATTGGTGAGGTGGCTGTAGTCTGTTGACTGGTGAGGTGGCTGTAGTCTGTTGATTGGTGAGGTGGCTGTAGTCTGTTGATTGGTGAGGTGGCTGTAGCCTGTTGACTGGTGAGGTGGCTGTAGTCTGTTGATTGGTGAGGTGGCTGTAGTCTGTTGATTGGTGATGTGGCTGTAGCCTGTTGACTGGTGAGGTGGCTGTAGTCTGTTGATTGGTGAGGTGGCTGTAGTCTGTTGATTGGTGAGGTGGCTGTAGCCTGTTGACTGGTGAGGTGGCTGTAGTCTGTTGATTGGTGAGGTGGCTGTAGTCTGTTGATTGGTGATGTGGCTGTAGCCTGTTGACTGGTGAGGTGGCTGTAGCCTGTTGACTGGTCAGGTGGCTGTAGCCTGTTGACTGGTCAGGTGGCTGTAGTCTGTTGACTGGTGAGGTGGCTGGAGCCTGTTGACTGGTGAGGTGGCTGGAGCCTGTTGACTGGTCAGGTGGCTGTAGTCTGTTGACTGGTGAGGTGGCTGGAGCCTGTTGACTGGTGTAAGGTGGCAACTGGTGCTCGTGGAGGTTTTGTTAATTATAAAATTACACACGTAAATATTTATTATTTATTGTAAATACTTCTATGATTCAAACTTATTATACTGTATTTGTTTATATTTTGTTGTCGTGTGAAATGTATAGCAAAATAGTGAAAATACATGTATAAATAATAACTGAATAATTAAGGATATGAAGTATATCAAAGTTAGAAAAGAAGACAGCAGAATAGTACTGTATATTTATAGATAAAGTGAGAGAGGAAAACAAGAGTGTATGTATATGAGAGTTGGATTTATACTGCAGAGCATGCATGTGGAAATTTCTAGTAGAGGCTTTGCTTACTAGACAGATTCATACAGTGTTGTGGTGTATAGATTGTAAAAATTGTATAGCATAGTATTAGACTAGTAACTGGTTTAACTGTAAGTGTATGTTTAATGTTTCAAGTTTTAAGTGAAGTATTGCATGTACTTATTTTAGTAGTTGAGTATCACAATAGGTAGAAACAATGTGACATATTTGTAGCTAAATACAGTATATAGTATTTGTTGTAAGTTTTGTTTTACTGCTAAATGTTTTAATGGGCAGATGCCTGTTCACATGTCATGAAGAATTAAAATGCATTTTTCCTAGATGAGCTTCTGATGATTAGAAATTTTTATATTCTTCAGTGTTGTAATACTGAAATTGAAATTGAAATTGAAATAAGTTAATTGAGGTAAAATGCACACAAAGGGATGAGGCAGCTCAAGCTATTCTCACCCCGTTCAGTACATCGTGTTAATACATACATAGATACACATCACAAGCAATAAACGTATTACCGAACATTCTGAGAGACAAACATATACATTTCCTCCTTTACACAAGTAATACTGTAATTAGTACCTGAATTTACCTGAGGGGCCACTCAGGTAATTAATTACTACCTGGTAATTAGTGTTACCAGGTGGTTAACACTAATTAGATAGTGTTAACATGTAAGCCATCAAAGATTTTTTTATAAGCCACTTTTGATAGCTCTGTACTTACATATGTTCCTGTAAGGGATAAAAGGTTTTTGTCCTTAAGGTATTATTTTAAGAACTATAAACGTCCTGAAATACTAAAGTTCACTAATTTGTCATAAGTCTGCCACTTATAAGCCATAACTACCAAAACTCTGCTGAACTTTAAAATCCAGCTTGAAAAAATCATTAGAACAAAGGGGGATCTTTGACAAGCTGCCAGCTTCCTGTGCTCGTCGAGGCCACTAGAGTGGTAGTGACCCCATAGGTAACTTCAGGTAAATTTTTAATCTCCTTTAGGCTTCGGCTAAGAAAGTCCTTTGTCACATGGCATGGGCACCAGTAATACACCGTAACCTTCCAAGAAGTCAATGCCATAAAGTGACGTGTGTGAATACAAGGAAAAATTAATGCTTATTAAAAATATAGATTTATTACTTACCTAAAAATATTGGATATAAGACCTTCATGGCAAGCCAAGAACAGGAATCACAGAGCAGATCTCCTCCAGGGGACAAACTAAAAATTGAGTGATTTCAATGTCCATAAAGGGTTTACAATATAATTAATCACCCCTTGAATAATTATAAAAACTATAGGCCATTAACATGAAATAACCACCACACAATGGTTACCTGTTACCCTGTCCAATAAAGTGTATTGTTAACCATGATACTAAACTAACACAACTACAACACAGATATTTGTATACAAATTAAAACTGCCAAAACACAGGAATACAGTGATATAATATATTTCTCCTAATAACTAGGACAGAGGACACATAGGAACATGAAAAATAAATATGCTTATACCATCTCCTTTGATCAGTATTGGAGGTCCAGGCTAGTTATCTTGGTTTTATATAAAGAATAACAATAACTGTATTTAACTAATGACTTAATTCATTATGTCGGGGACAGATAGCCATAGTGTATTCATACATGTTAGGCTTTTATCAAGATCCCCCCTGTCCAGGATGCAACCCCTAAAACAAACTGACTGACTCCTGAGTACCTACTTACTGCTATATAAACAGAAGCATTAGGCAAAAGAGATTGTACCCAACCATTTCCGTCCAGCCCAGAATTCTCAATTTTGCGTCGAGAATGAACCCGACTGTACTACCGGGACCTTTATTTGTGAAGCACCAACTAGATTATTTTACTGGTACGGTATACAAAAGAGCATGTGCTTCAACAGTGACCTTGTCTGACACTCAAGAGATTATCTGATACCTCCTCCAACACTCCTTCATGCACTACTGGAATTATAATGAGGAGGACTCATGCTCGTATGTTGTGTCCCACAACATTTCAATATTCCCTACTGGCTTTCAACATTTACACTTACTCTTTCTCGAATGTCTGAGGTATGTGATTTGCAACTGCAAATTACTCTTTTTTAATAACTACATTCTTTTTCCAGCACTGGATGTTTGTTTTCAGCAATCTTCCAGAATCAGAGGTTTATAACACTGCACAGTATTTAGAAATTGGTGCATATACTGTGCATATTTAAAACTTCAAATACTGTTCATGTGACAATCAGGGGTGTTCTCACCATATATGATCACACACTGCACAAGACAATGAGAGATGTTTTAAAGTGCCACATAAGATTTAAAACTCCAACAGGTACACAGGGCTCATTTCTGCTTCCTCGAAAACTGGGGATAAAACAAAGCTGCCTTTGTTCCAATAATCCTGTATGATGTGCTTTTCTGAATGTTTCATCATCATACAAAGGGCAAGAAAAGCTTACATTTCTGCCACAGTTGTATCTTTACAGTGCATCAAGCATAAGGTGACATACCGCTCTTTTTCAATGAGTTTTGCCTCGTATCTGTTTGTTTTCTAACAAAATGTGTCCCAAACGGCTCAACAAAATATGCCGTAAAATAGTCCATGTCACACATATCTTCACCAGTATAAAGGAAAGTGTCAGTAACACCTCCAGCTGTATTATCATATGTGGTAGCAATATGTAGAACAAAATTGCTATCATCATCCCACAGGAGCACACTGTGCTGCTGGAGGCATCGCCTCCAGCACCACCATGACGGGCATGGATACTACCTCCAACAAAGCTACATTGACTTAGAGATGAAGCTCTTCTAATCTGCACAGGACAGGCATGTATAGTTGAAGTAGAGGCCAATCTTCCATCATTTTCTCCATGTGATATTGTATGGTGTCATTTAGCAGGGTGTGGTGCTGAGTCGGCACTCTTCCAAGTAACACCATGAAACCTGCTACCACTAGCCACAGGATAGCCACTAGTATTAAATTTCTGGTTACTAAATCCAGAAAATTAGTCATCTTCACTGTTCATGGAGAAGAGGAACAGCAGGTAGCACAGCTGCTGCATTGGAATGCTGTGGTCGAGGTGGAGTAGACCGGGGATGCAGAGGCGGAGTAGGCCTAGGCTTGGATACACTCACTGGGTTATCAATGTCAGTCTGTCTCAATTCCAAATGATTTTTGCATATATCATTATCAAGACGATGTAGAGTGGAGTAGACCGGGAGCACAGTGGAGGTGGAGTAGGCCTTGCCTTTGTGACGCTCACTAGTTTATCATTTTCACTCTCGGAATCAATGATATCTGATTTTTGTGTATAGTCCTTATCACCGTACACAAACATATATACACATCATCTGATAGTGATGAGGATAATCCTCATCTCATCACTATCAGGATCATCAATTTCATGTTTCATAAATTTCTTGTCTATTTCCTCCAATGTGAGTGATGGCATCGAGTGAGCCACATGACACTCCATGAGCAAGTCCCATGTGTGCCACTCATGGTTGTTGTACAGTATACAAACTGAGGCCAACCCGCTCACGTGCAGGAGTCTGCAATTATTTTTTTCAATATGGAAGCTGTTTACTGGAGGCCTGAGTCATCAAATAAGTGTCCCGTTTACTGCGCACAAGTTTCATATCTTACGCTACATATTAAAACATCACTGGTTGTGATGCACACCATGGACGAAACAACCCTGGTTGTGATGCGCAGTTGAAAGGTTAAAATAAAACAAAATGTAAATTACCTTAGGGATCTAAGAAGAAAATTTGTTTTAAATTGTTTCTACAAAATTGCCAGAAGCCTAGTAAATAAATTTGACACATTGGATGTGTATACTGAGGCTGAAAATCCCAACATCATTGGCATCAGTGAAACATGGGGAACGAGAGGACATAATAGAGAGGAGAATTCATCTCCCAGGATACCATCCACCATTCAGAAAGAACAGAACAACAAGACCAGGTGGGGTAATAACCTATGTAAAAGAGGACATGGATGCAACCACCAGTGAAGAACTGAACACCATGGATCCTCTGAGAAAATAAAATTAATTAATAGCATGAAGGACACCTAGTTTTAGTACATATAGTATACCTGCTTTAGTGAGACCACAGCCTTCCATGAGTGAACACTGAAAATGGGTCGGGTACGGTCGACGGATGGCATTAGTATCGTCACACCCTACCACACTGATCCAACAAGAATCCTGCAGGTCAAACAAGTGGCAAAGAAGTTTTCAACCACATCACAGAGGGAGGTGCAAACAGCTTACACAAGGTTTCAGCCATTGCAACATCAGAAGGCCTTGAAATTCAATCCTTATGTTAGAATACCATAGAAGAATTGGTTATTGAAATTGTTCCAGCAAATGGAACTGTCACAATTCCTTTGACGATTCAATTTTAAAACACTTGTAGACACTAGTGCAGATGATTTTACCATTCATTCAAGAACAATGACTCAAACTGGACTTGTCTGTAAGGATTATCTTCCAGTAGTTCATGAAATAATGTGGATGAAAGATGTTTAGTTAGAAAAATTGAAATAAACTTTCAAGTTTTAAAATTAACTTACCTAAATTTTGTATATATTATGTTCAACATACAGTACTTCCAGAGCTAACAGACTGGTAAATTATGTTCAGAATACCAAAACCAACTGACTTGTAATCAATGTTGGTTGCTGTATGTGCATGAGGAGTTTGAACATAAGAATGCAAGTGACTAAAGAATTACTTTTCACAGTTCATCTTGAGGAGCATGCCTTCTCTAGGCCTACACACACACACACACACACACACACACACACACACACACACACATTTGTTGTAAAGTGTATAGCTTTGAGAGCTACATGTCACTGATGTTTTAAATAACAGACATGCTATGGTATATGACACTTGTCATATTGTATAGCATTACAGCATTTCTGTGATTTTGAAATTAAAATGCTGAACTTTTTAAATAGAGAAACACATTTTTACTTTGAAGCCCATTTTCCATAATTTATACATATTTTTGTCTACAGCACACCTGAGACACTGGCAAATCGTGATCGATGTCAAGTTGGTCAAATTTCTCTCTATGATGGCCCACTTGGTCAGTTTGGTGAAGGTGGCAAGTATGGTGACCTCTTCTGTGCAGCACTGCGGAACTATGGCATGCTATGTATTGGTCTCTACAGGTGAGTAAGCACACCACCACCCCACCTGCACCTCACCGACTTTGTATTCACAGCTAATCCATGTATGTACAAAGGCTGACAATGTCAGTCATTTGCTACTTCACTTATGTGTAAGGAGTGACAGGGACCAAAGCTTATACCAGTATATTGTGTGTCAATTGGACTCATTTATCTTTATTTTTAACAAAGTTAAATGAACCTAAAGACAATGATATAAGGTTTAAGTCATGATCATGTTACTCCTACCTTTCAACACAGAGTATTTCTCCTTCCTCCCTCCTCCTTGTATTTATATATTAGCTTTAATGCACTTCTTCACCCTTCTATTGTATTCAATATTGATTAAGAGCGGACCTCTAAATAAGAGAGCCTTTGCATCATCAAAATATGGTTTGTTAAAAATGAGCTATTGTAATGTATCACAACAGTGTGTATGCACCTGGCTTGTTAAAATCCTATCATAATTTATTCAAGCCTGCATAAGTAGGCTTTGTAAAGTATGTAAACCTGCTTTTAAACACACGGCTTATGAGACGTTTCTGCACTTTCTGTACAGTAGCATGGCCAATGGGCAAGCTTGTAAATTGTTTGCGAGGAGCAGGAGGAACTCTTGTTTAATGAAATATCATTTTCGTTATGCTCGTGAGATATGAAATTGATTTACAGAACACTCCGTATGGTTCCTCAATCTGCCGTTGGTTTGGACTGCAGATTCCGCGACACATCAAGCTCGTGTGACGCGTCGTCCAAGCGGTATGTGATAACCAACCCACCGGATGACTTCACGCTGCTGCCCACTGACCAGGTGTTCGTCCTCATGCAGTTTGACCCTGGCCTAGAGTACAAGCCTAACCGGGGAGACATGACTAAAGAAGATAACTCCTGACTCCTCCTCTGTAGCGCCCTCACTGACGGACCCTACTCCTACATCTAAAAAAATAAAGAGTCCAGCGCTGCACCAACATCACACCAACACCACAACACACCACCCGCTCATCAGCTGCTGCTGCCGACCACCCACCACTCTTGAAGTGCAACAGTGTGCGGCAGCTGCCCCGTGCTGTGCCTCAGCCGTCCTCCCCACTACAGTTACCCCACCTGATCTTCTTTCTCAGTATAGAACCATACCCTTTGTAGCAATTCCCATCTCCCATAGTGGGTTTTTGGTCTGTTGTGTTCCGGATGGTCCCAGCACAAGGAGAGGTGTTGTGCACCTCACTACACAAGCAGGTGGCCCATGTGTGCTTCATCATTCTCAGTTCATATGTGTTCAGACTGTTTTGCGTATGCTCATTTCAGTTAAAGGAATGAAATAACAAATTTCATTTTGTGATCATCATCTTTGAATTGTATATATTGATGCTTGAATGAGTATTCTTTGTGTGTTAAACTCTGCTTTTGTGTGGGATCGCGAACTTTCGACATAGGGAAATTCACAAGTGTAATAGGATGTTCCAACTATGCAAGTTGCTACCTTGACTCACTCACTAGTGTCCCAGGTGGTTTGAGTGTAGCTCCATTGTCAACCCTGAGTTTAGTTGCCCGTTGTAAGTCAGCCTGCACATGCCCGGCTCACAGACACATTGGCCAATGCAGCCGTACAAGTCACACTTGCAGCAAGTGATCATATATTCAGGGTCCTTCAAACTTTCTTGGACTCATGTCATAGACCAGCCTAAATTTCAGCAATATTTCAGTGGTGTCCAAACTGTTCTTACTGAAAATTGACACTGAATACTTGGTCTTTTGACATGATGTGCCCAGGTCTGTTTGAGAGTGAGGATGCTACAATAGAAAGTTAAATATTAAGCAGATATTTTTAATGATGTATTTTCAGTCATCTGTGCATAACTTTTCAATAGCAAAATGTGTTAAATTTTGTAACTATTCTTTTTTATTCCTCTTCCTGTAATTTTTTATGTTCTTATAAAGTATAGTTTCTATATTGGTATATATAATTTTAGGGTATTGTTTCCTCATCTAATCATTCATATTTTCATTTAAGAAAAGTATCAAAATTGTGGCACAGAAGACATCCACATTTTCACAAGCACCATATAGCCAGGGATAGTTGTTCAGTAAGATGTAGGCCCAGAAATGTATTTACATGCGATTTGTTTAGAGAAGAGTTTGAACAAAATGTTAAGTGTTATAGTTTTTTACTTAGTTGTGTAACATTAACAAAGTTTACTAAATGATACATCAGTGTGAATAAAGTTCTTAGTCTTGCAAGTTAAAGTTGTCAAAAGTTGTAAAGAAACTGCATTTAACAAATCAAAATTGTTATTGGCACCATGTCCGTTGAGTGCCAAGGTGCTGGGTTATACAGTCCCAGTGTAGTCACATGTGGCCAGCACCATCACCTCCAGCAAGGCAGCATCAGTGGGGATCTGGAAGCCTCACAGGTTATGCATGCTGCAACTTTTGCCAGCAAATCTCATTTTGGGATTTGTGAGCAAGGTCATCCTAATATAAAATTATGAATGGTCTTGGGTGGTCATCTTCACAGTATCCCGTGGGTACAAATTATACCATGTTATCTTGAACCCTGGATATGTTCACATTTCAATACCCACCGTCTCTCAGGGGCCTGGTCCACTATGGCTCACTAGTGCATGGCCACTCAAGATCTCTTGTGGTGACTATGTCCATTAGTTGCCCACCTTAGCTGGAGGTTGGAAGGTATTATCCAATTTTGCTGAGCCACATTGACCCCTGTGATCATATCCTAGTTTGTATGGTATGCCATTCCACATTTCTGATGTTTACAATATCCTGTTTTGATCCACAGTGTGCAAAGATATAATCCTTGTTCCTACATACAGTAACCTTGGGAACTTGGCCCATTATGGCCCTTATTATCAGTGATGAATATCACTGAGTAATGCTTGAGTGTTATTATTCACCAGAGTGTTGTTCATATCTACTCATGCATATTTTCTTGAGTCCTAATAAGATGTGCTGCACTGAATTATCTATGAACATTGACAGCTGCTCAGCTAAGGTGTGGAAGCTATACCTCCATAACTTGCTGTTGGGGGAGTGAATAGTGCGTGAGCTAACCCCCAAGGACTCACCAAGCGCAGCTCTCTGGTTGCGACTGTGTTGTCATTGCCTTACAAATGCCAAGAGCTTAAGTTTTCATCTCTATTCAATCATGGCTTTTCTTCTCCTAATGTCACAGACCAGTAGATGGTGCAGGGTATGTCAGCTAACTGGCTGAAAGGTGGAAAGACATGATCAGAAGTGATACTTTATCGTTTGTTTCCCTACAGTGTTCTAAAGAATATTTAAAGTTAATATTTTATAAGAATAAAAGTGCAGTTTTACAAGGCATTGGAATAAAAATGAGTGGAGCACATGCTTTGAAAATTTGTTGAATAACCTAACAAACATTACTAGGTGACCATACTGCCCAGGTTGCCCCCCAAAAAACTGCCAAGAATGCCAGCCAACTGACTGCACCGTGCCCTAGATAACTGCCTGTCCCACACTTGCCAGGCTATATGGGGGCGGAGTCAGGAGGTGATGGAGAAGTGGTTCTTTTAAAAGTGGGCATTTGTTTAACACTACAATCTTGACTTGTTGACTTGTCTTAAATCTGAAAGATACACCATGAACACTTTCATGTGAATCCCTTTCTTGACAAAACCCTGACTCCATCCCTCTCTCAGACTACCAGTGGTCATGCAGTAAAAATGCCTAGATTGAACTATGCTGGAAAAAAATCCCATTAGATACATAATAAAATGTGATATGTAATATAGATCCAGGTGTCATGTACTGCATGATAATCGTGCTTCTTTTTGGAAATGTCTAAGGAACCACTGTATACTATATATCCTTCTTCATATTATTGAAAGAAATTTTTTGTATATTTTGTGTCCACTTGTGTTTCCCCGCCTTCTGCTCTGGCCTCATACATGCATATTAGTGACCATATGACCTATTTTGTAACAATCTTTATAATCTCATTGTTCTATAAATAAAACAAGGAAAATGAGCCTTAATGTACTCCAGACAATAGAAGAAAATAGGTCATCTGTTTACATCGGGTTTTTTGTCACGAAGGGGACGTATTTGAAATTATGCACCGTTGGATATCTATGTACCATAATGACTCTGATGGGACAGTGATCATGAGCTGTAGTTACCTACATTGTTAGGGTCATCTTTATTATCAGGTTTGACAAAAAGTGATATAGATGGTGTTTATAGCTCATGATTGCCAATCTTATCAATTTTCATACTTCTTTGTTCTGAATCAGAGTCGTAATTCGACTGGTGTCTCTTACCATGGCCTCTGATCTGTTTAAAGTTCAGATCTGCTAACCTGAGTGCTCTGTGTTGAGCTCCATTGTCTTAATGGACTCTGCTCTGCAAACCTGCCTTACTAAGTCTCATTTTGTTGCAGAAGCAATAAGGCAAAAAAAAAAGTTAAAGTTTTCAGGATTGCTTATTATGCAAACTGGCCATAGTGATTATGCAGGAAACTAAATGCAACATAAATTTCAGATTAATTATCTGTATTTGTGATAAATGTTACAATGCAGGGGAACTGCTTTTGGGGTTTAGGATGCAAATCCAAATACAGGTGTGCTAATCCTTTTCTAGAGGAATTATAACTAGGAATCTCAAGGCTTCATAAAACTGTATATAATAAAATTTATTAGAAACAAAATCAATGATCAAAATCAGAGTAGTACTTGAAATCAGTGGGTTTAGTGGGGGTAGTTTTTGTAAGAGAGATTTACAACCCAGACCTGAGAGATGGTTCCCCTAGTTACTTACCATCCAGTGACATGGGCCAAACGTTCTCACTGACTTATGACACACAGTAAATACTCTAGTACTGGAATGGATTGGTTGTTTCATTAATGAGAAATGCCAATTGGATAATCAGATACCTGGTGTGTTTTGATAGTCATATGATGTTAAGATGTTTAGCCTTATTGTGGGTGTGCCCATTTCCGTAGGCCACCACATTTGACTCTTGGAGTGGACAAGGCTAAAATTGTCAGCATAATATCAAAATGCATTTAATAAAGAATAGATTAGGCCAATACAACACATGTTGAAATTGGTGTAATGATATTTTTAATGTCTGCATTTTTGTATTTTTGGAGACCATTATTTGCCAGTTTTAGCCTGGCCCATGATTACTGTTGCTTGCCAACATCTGGTGTCCTGAAACCAAACCTACAAACCCATTACCTCATCCATCAATAATTACATATTTGATCATAAGCTTATAATTTTTGTTAAACAATTTACAGATTTGCAACAAATCACAATGATATTTAGTGCACACTAGAGAGACCCGCCATAAGATAACACTCACGTACACTCGTTCTGTTTATTTTATACGTCTAATTATGTTAAGCCTGATATAGCTTATATTACAATGAGTTATAGTACTATACTATTATTTTCCTGCATTGTTGTAACCTATAAAAACTGAATACAAATTTTAATAATATAAACATAACTCAAAGTATGCTACTTAAAAGTGTCTTTGGTGAATGAAGTTCTTGCTATTGTGTTATTATAGGATTTATATTGTTAAGATTCTTATTACAAAATATGCATTATTGAAATAAGATTTTCATGCAAGCTCACTCAAAATTTAAATACTGCTTTGTTATAGTAAATATATAAATAAATTACTTAGTATTTACTGTACTTGTAATAGGGAATATTCACACTGCAATGTCAGGGGATTAATTTCAAACCATAAAGAAAACTAACTTGGCATTTAATTATTGGTCTACAACAAAGTGTAGTTACAGTTAAAAAAAAAATCGGTAGGAAAATATATTCAAAGTACCAGTATAACAAATATATGTGGGTCTTGTCTGGTGATGGATGGGACTTCAGATTTGGAAAATGTTGTGTTAATGTTTGTTTAATGTAAGGATTACACTACTGGTTCAGAACTGTTTTTATTTGAATATTTGAACAGCAATAGAATAAATGCACCTCTGTTGTTCTGGCTTTCACAATTACCTTAATGTACTTTTGTACAGTACAGTGCTTACAATAGACCTTCTGGTACTGCATAATGAGAAATTTAACTCCAAAATAACGTTAGAAACTTTCAAGTACAGTATTGGTATATATCAGAGTATACTGTGAGGATACTAGTAAAAAATTAGACATACATTTCAAATCAGTTAAGTCTAATATTAGCTACAACAACGAATATAGAATAATGCTGCAAAGACTTTACAATGGCTCACAGCAATGAAAATTTATGCTCCAAAATTATTATGGGAGATTTAATTGCTAAAATAAAATAAGTGCACTATTTTTTTTAGTAGTTTGCCGAATTTGATTGAAATTGAAATTGAGTCTATAAAGTTTGCAAAACAAAATTTGGCCACAGTATGAATTAAACAGAATTACCTGGTAAGTTGAAAATGGATTTGGGAAAGTGGCAATGGAAATAGATATCTAATTGACTTTATTCTCTCCAAACAATTCAGGATACAGTATATTGTAAGGGAACTACTGTACTTTACATTTAAATTTTATTATTTTATAGGAAGAACTACTTTAAATTTAAAGTGCACTAAATCAAGTACAAAGAGGAAATTTAAATGAACTACACACAGCTACCCTGTATTTGGATATGAGCATTTCACCCAAACTAGTCATGCATCATATGTATTTAAAACACTTGGAAGACACAAAACTGACATGGAATTAGTTATTGCTTATGATTACACAAATCTCTGTGGTGAGGAGAGAATTTGATGGAAACTCCTTACAAGAATGAGGTGGGTGCTTCACAGTGCAGTCACACACACACAACTTGGTTGCAGATGATAATAGGTTACTAGGGAAGATAAACTTTGACGAGTGTCATGCTCTTCAAGATGACCGGGACAAAAATAACTGCATGGAGCAACATTTGGCAAATTGAATTCAGTGTGCATAAATGTTACATTGTGGAATGTGTAATAAGAAAAAAAAAAAGGCCACTCACACACTACAAATTATGTGCAGACACATTAAAGAACTTTAACAAAGAAAAAGATGTAATAGTGCTTCTTAATAGTAGACCGTCACCAAAGGATCATATACAAGACATTGTGTGAGGAGCATATGCAATGTTTTCCAATTTCAAAACTGCTTTTAAGTACTGTATGTGGACGGTAGAATATTAAAGAAATTGTTCACGATCTCCGTGAAAACAAAGTTGAAATATGCACCAGTTGTATGGTGCCCATATCTCAAGATGCACATCAATAAACTGGAAAAGGTGCAAAGACATACAAACAAATTTACCTGAGGGCCACTAACACTATTGGCCTCAACATGGGCAGGAAGCCGGCGACTTGTCAAAGGTCCCCCATTTGCCTTGATCTTTTCCATTTGGATTTAAATGGCTTGCAGAACTGGAAACAAAAAAATATAAGGAGAGATTATAATCATTAAATATGCCAAGATAGAAGATAATGAGGTGGTATGATCACTGTACAAAATAGTAACAGGTACAGTATTGACAAAATTGACAGAACAATTTTTGAAAACTGCAATTTGAAGAACAAGAGGACATATAGGTTCAAACTAAGTTAAAAAAGCTGGCAAAAACATTGGAAAAGTTCACTTTCTCAGAGTGGTGGATGGTTGGAACAAGGTAAGTGAAAAGGTGGTGGAGGCCAAAACTGTCAACAGTTTCAAGCTGTTGTATGACAAAGAGTACTGGGAAGACGGGACACCACAAGCGTACCTCTCCTCCTAAATCTACACTTAGGTAATTATGGTGCAGTGTTCGTGAGTGTATGCAGTAGTTCTGTGCGTTGAGTAAAACAAAACACCATAGGCGATACAAGATTTTATTAATTTTAAGTATTAATAATAATATATTTGCAACTGCAAGTTGCATGGCATTGTTGCAACTGCAGTTGCTTGCTGCAACCATCCTGCATGTGCAGGGATGTATGTTAAGTGACCTTAATAACTAGACTTGTGTACATATTCTACGTAAGTAGGGGCACATGCACCTGAACATAGTACTTTAGTACATAAATAAAGTATACAAGGTAAGAGAATTCATCCTAAAATTATAAATGGTGCAGTTTGCAATAATAACGAAGGCTGCATATCGCCATTAATCCTAAATAATTCATTAGTAATTATCCACTTACATATGTGTTTAACATTAAATGTGTAAATGATGAGACAAGCTACATGCATATAGAGCTACATACCAAGCCCAGTAGGTTCCGGAATCTGTACATTAGTTGATTGACAGTTGAGAGGTGGGCCAGAGCTCAACCCCTGCAAGCACAATTAGGTGAGTACAGAAACAATGAAGGAGTATGCATCATGAAAGTGTATACATGCATACAAAGATTCAGATTAAAATTTATTCATCTATTTATTTACTTGTATACAAGAAGGTACATTGGGTTTATGAGAGTACATATAGCTTTAAATGTTTTTACATTCTTAAAAAGCCACTATAGTACGCATAGCATTTCGGGCAAGTACTTAATCTAACAGATAATTGTAAGTAGGTAATTTCTAGCAACTCTGAAAAAAATTACAGGTACAGAGTAAGAAAATTTTACAAAGATTAGTAGGTACATTAATGTAAAATTTGAGGGTTATCAACAGGTACATTGTAGCAGCATAATTTAAGGATTATTTAAAGGTATAATGCAGTACAATATGCATTCAATATAACAACCATGATATAAGGTGATTACAATAGTAAAGTTGTATGGCTTAGGTACTGTACATATATTGGGGGAGAGAAGTCTCCCGCCAAAAAAAAAAAAAATGCCGTAGAAAGCAAAGGGGCCTGACAGCTGAGTGGACAGCGCTTCAGGTTCGTAGTCCTGAGGTCTCGGGTTCGATCCCCGGTGGAGGCGGAAACAAATGGGCAGTTTTTTCACCCTGATGCCCCTGTTACCTAGCAGTAAACAGGTGCCAGGGAATTAGACAGTTGCTAATTAGACATCCTCCAGGCTGTTTCCTGGAGGATGTTTAACAAAAAGGAGGCCTGGTCGAGGACCGGGAAGCGGGGACGGTAAGGCCCAAAATCATCTTAAGATATCCTCAAGATAGTATGAGTTGAACATAATGTTTAAATTCAAATTAAAAAAAATCAAATGTTTATTCAGGTAAAGTATATACATACAAGAGGCTGTACAAAAATTTATAGATTTATAGATAGAGCTAGTACATACAATGCCTAAAGCCATTATTACGCAAAGCGTTTGTTTCGGGCAGGAAAGTTGTGATGGGAGGGGTCCGGGTGGGTCCATTGCTCACCCATGTGCACTATGAAGGACGACACCATGAAGGAGGGAGGGTTTTTGACAAGGTGGGCATGATTTGCGAGGGAGTGTGGAGGGGCGACCAGCCCCCCTGGCTTTAAATACCGGGCCTACAGCTTGTGGCCGCCGCTTTACAAGGAAGACAAATTAAGGCCTATACGCCCTGCGCACCGTTTCCACCCTTCATCCGAAAAACTCGAGATACGCTCTTTAGACGCATCACAGCCATTTACAGAGCTCAATGTATCTCATACCATTTGATGTGAAATCATTGATAACAGGACACTCACCAAATATATTTGTTGGAGGCTGTGTCTTCTTAACTTGTTGCTGTATAGCTGAAATGATGTGATATTCGAATTCTCTGTCGAATCTGGCCTTAAAGTTTGGATGGAGGCAATGCATATAATAATAATAATAATTTTATTTACAAGAAGGTATAATGGATTTGAGATTACATAAGATTGGTATTTTTACATTCCTGCAAAGCCACTAACACGCATAATACAAGACGATGCAATAGGCTGTTATAGGAGTGTACATATGCTGATCGGTAAATAGTACATTCTTGCAAAGCCACTAGCACGCATATCGTTTCGGGCAGGTTCTTAAGCTAACAAATACATCATTTTAGTAACGTTGTGAACGCTCGAGACATACCGTCATCCGGACTGAACCAATAGCGTGCTGCCTGGTACCATCCACCAATCAGCGCTCACCTGAGGCGTGCAAGAGCCAATAGGAAATAAGGCTCCGAGCCAGCATATGAACCACTTATAAACACACACAGTACTTCGATATTTGATCACTTTTAGGCCAGTTCTCATCAATTATATAAGATTTGTTGCAGACAAGGACGTTAGAGGATCATACGATTAAATCGGAATCGTGAAATTGGAGACGCTGCTGCAGGTTTTGCAGGTGCCCGAAACGCTATGCGTGATAGTGGCTTTACAAGAATGTAAAATCAACTTAATTTCTATGTTCTCTGTTAACCCCCAATGTACCTTCTTGTATAAATAAATAAATAAATAAATAAATAAATTGTGGCGGCGACGTGTCCATCAGGGTCTCCTGTGAACAACCCTCAACACAAGTGTGGACTCGCATCTTTTATAAAGAGATGCGATCAGCCCCTCAACGGCTGAAGAAGGACTCCTGGTTCAACTTTGACGACGAGCGGACGTCTGGACACCTCCTCCGCCTGGGAAGCCACCTTATCACGTTCTGTTTTCGCGTTTTGGCTTTGCTACTGCCGTTTGGCATCCCTATTCAACGGTTCGGTTGTATGACGCCTGGCGCACATATCGTCTTGGGTCACGGGATTGTTGATAGTTTTTTTGACGTGTACTGGCTGGTTCTCCCGGCGGGGTGACGGTGTCCGGGGGCCGACTTGGCCGAGAGTGGCGGGTCTTGGTGGGCTCCTGGTGTGCCCTCAGACGTGGTGGGCGGCTGGCTACTGCTCTGCCGGGGAAAACTGGATGACTTTTGCGTTTTAGTTGGGGGCCGAGTTTTTGGTTTTGCTACCCAGTGTTTACTGTGTGGGGCGGGGCCGGTGCTTGTCACTCTGAGGGACTCCGGGGGCTTCCCAATCATCTGCCCGTCTGCGTTTCTTTGCCGCGAGGCATATTAGTTTCCAGTGATTGGCGTCACTTGTTTCGCGATTTGGCCTGGCGTTTCACCTTTCAGGGCTTCGCGATTAACAGGTACCTCGGGGCTCATCCGATCCCACGATTGTCGTCGCCCTTAAATCAACAACAACAACGTCTGAAGAAGGCCACTGACCTATGAAACGGAAATGAGGTAAGATCTTGGTTCTTCGTAATCACAAGGAATAGGTATCAGGTAATTCTAGTGAGTTTGTTTAACCATAATACATGTAATTCCATATTCTCCCCGCAGTGCTGGAGCCGCTTTTCTTGCCTCGTCGTTTTTCATCGGTTTCTTTTTTAGATTATTTATTATGTGGGCGGTAGTGGACCTATCCATACCCATCGTGTGGACGGTAGTGGACCTATCCATACCCATCGTGTGGACGGTAGTGGACCTATCCATACCCATCGTGTGGGCGGTAGTGGACCTATCCATACCCATCGTGTGGACGGTAGTGGACCTATCCATACCCATCGTGTGGGCGGTAGTGGACCTATCCATACCCATCGTGTGGACGGTAGTGGACCTATCCATACCCATCGTGTGGGCGGTAGTGGACCTATCCATACCCATCGTGTGGGCGGTAGTGGACCTATCCATACCCATCGTGTGGACGGTAGTGGACCTATCCATACCCATCGTGTGGACGGCAGTGAACCTATCCATACCCATCGTGTGGGCGGCAGTGAACCTATCCATACCCATCGTGTGGGCGGTAGTGAACCTATCCATACCCATCGTGTGGACGGCAGTGAACCTATCCATACCCATCGTGTGGGCGGCAGTGAACCTATCCATACCCATCGTGTGGGCGGTAGTGAACCTATCCATACCCATCGTGTGGGCGGCAGTGAACCTATCCATACCCATCGTGTGGGCGGTAGTGAACCTATCCATACCCATCGTGTGGGCGGCAGTGAACCTATCCATACCCATCGTGTGGGCGGCAGTGAACCTATCCATACCCATCGTGTGGGCGGCAGTGAACCTATCCATACCCATCGTGTGGGCGGTAGTGAACCTATCCATACCCATCGTGTGGGCGGTAGTGAACCTATCCATATCCATCGTGTGGGTGGTAGTGGATCTATCCATACCCATTGTGTGGGTGGTAGTGGACCTATCCATACCCATTGTGTGGGCGGTAGTGGGAAAAGTTACAGAGGCACATAATGGGCTCAGGAACTTAACCCCACGATTCATTTAGCTAAGCAAGTTGGTCTTGATAAGCTAGTGACACAGCTTAATGTATTGATCAGCAGTATTTTATAGCACAATTGGTTCAAGAACCGGACCCCCAACAGTTCCGGTTGAGTAATTTACATCTGTGGCAAGTCATTCCGCAGTTCACAGTGCCATTCCCCAGTTCACAGTACCATTCCCCAGTTCACAGTACTATTCCCCAGTTCACAGTGTCATTCCCTAGTTCACAGTACCATCTTGAGGTTATCTTGAGATGATTTCGGGGCTTTAGTGTCCCCGCGGCCCGGTCCTCGACCAGGCCTCCACCCCCAGGAAGCAGCCCGTGACAGCTGACTAACTCCCAGGTACCTATTTACTGCTAGGTAACAGGGGCATTCAGGATGAAAGAAACTTTGCCCATTTGTTTCCACCTCGTGCGGGAATCGAACCCGCGCCACAGAATTACGAGTCCTGCGCGCTATCCACCAGGCTACCATTCCCCAGTTCACAGTACCATTCCCCAGTTCACAGTGTCATTCCCCAGTTCACAGTACCATTCCCCAGTTCACAGTGTCATTCCCCAGTTCACAGTACCATTCCCCAGTTCACAGTGTCATTCCCCTGTTCACTGTAATTTCCCAGGTCCTAGTGGCACTCATCCATGTCACATTGACACTCATCCACGTCAGTGACACCCCTATGATGTTTGGAACCGATTTCATCATCTTACAGCCTCATAAACACGGACGAAATATTTTTTTACTGTCATGGTGAAATGTGTAGAAATGCACACATGTTCATCAATTTTTAAACTATATTTAAATTAATTAACTACAACATGTAACAATTTTAATGAAATAATCTTGTTAAATTTCCATTGTCAGTTTAGATTCTTTAATTCTAAAAAAAAGTCCAGATTTTTTCTTTTTTAAATGAACAAAAGAAATCAACATCTATACACAGTGGCATTTGGGGAAAAACATTCTACCCGTTTGGTTTCACAGAATTCCATACATCAATTATCTAAGTCTGATGAAAGAGCTAATTGTCACTCAAAATATTGTTATTCATTGTTATGAACAAATTATAGTAAAAATTTATAATCAAATCGTGATAGGCACTGGAAGTTGCAAATCATATTTCAATAAATAAACTTTATAAACCATCATCCACTGGGATTCTCGTGAATAAATAAGTTACATTAAAACCCGCCTTTTTGAAGTCAAGAAGTCTTTATTCTCAGTTAAACAAGGTTTACATTATTCTATGTATTTTAGAGAGTTTTCCTACTACTGTACGCGGCTTCGAATTTCGACTAGTAACTCTCTTGTCATGGAGTTTATAATATTTCCTGCGTTTGTGCTCCTTTCACTAGACATGCCAACAGACAAATGCCTCATCCCGGACTGGCAACCCATATTGTCCACCACATTTTTTTGCAAACTGTAGGTATCAAAAGGAAACTCCCATTATGTAGGTGACACTGTAGCCTAGCATCATCCCTGAATGTTTTACAGTCCACAGGTGTACCTCCACGAGACATTCTACAGGTGTACCTCCACAAGACAGTCCACATGTGTACCTGCACAAGACAGTCCACAGGTGTACCTGCACAAGACAGTCCACAGGTGTACCTGCACAAGACAGTCCACAGGTGTACCTCCACGAGACAGTCCACAGGTATACCTGCACAAGACAGTCCACAGGTGTACCTCCACTAGACAGTCCACAGGTGTACCTCCACGAGACAGTCCACAGGTATACCTGCACAAGACAGTCCACAGGTGTACCTCCACTAGACAGTCCACAGGTGTACCTCCACTAGACAGTCCACAGGTGTACCTCCACAGGACACTCCACAGGTGTACCTCCACGAGACAGTCCACAGGTGTACCTCCACAAGACAGTCCACAGATGTACCTCCACAAGACAGTCCACAGGTGTACCTCCACAAGACAGTCTACAGGTGTACCTACACGAGACAGTTCGCAGGTGTACCTCCACAAGACAGTCCACAGGTGTACCTCCACAAGACAGTCTACAGGTGTACCTACACGAGACAGTTCGCAGGTGTACCTCCACAAGACAGTCCACAGGTGTACCTCACCAAGACAGTCCACATATGTACCTCACCAAGACAGTCCACAGGTGTACCTCACCAAGACAGTCCACATGTGTACCTCCACTAGACAGTCCACAGGTGTACCTCCACTAGACAGTCCACAGGTGTACCTCCACAGGACAGTCCACAGGTGTACCTCCACGAGACAGTCCACAGGTGTACCTCCACAAGACAGTCCACAGGTGTACCTCCACAAGACAGTCCACAGATGTACCTCCACAAGACAGTCCACAGGTGTACCTCCACAAGACAGTCCACAGGTGTACCTCCACGAGACAGTCCACAGGTGTACCTCCACAAGACAGTCCACAGGTGTATCTCCACAAGACAGTCCACAGGTGTACCTCATCAAGACAGTCCACAGGTGTACCTCCACAAGACAGTCCACAGGTGTACCTCCACAAGACAGTCCACAGGTGTACCTCCACAAGACAGTCCACAGGTGTACCTCCACAAGACAGTCCACAGGTGTACCTCCACAAGACAGTCCACAGGTGTACCTCCACAAGACAGTCCACAGGTGTACCTCACCAAGACAGTCCACAGGTGTACCTCACCAAGACAGTCCACAGGTGTACCTCCACAAGACAGTCCACAGGTGTACCTCACCAAGACAGTCCACAGGTGTACTTGCACAAGACAGTCTACAGGTGTACCTCCACAAGATAGTCCACAGGTGTACCTCCACAAGACAGTCCACAGGTGTACCTCACCAAGACAGTCCACAGGTGTACTTGCACAAGACAGTCCACAGGTGTACCTCCACAAGATAGTCCACAGGTGTACCTGCACAGGACAGTCCACAGGTGTACCTCCACAAGACAGTCCACAGGTGAACCTCCACTAGACAGTCCACAGGTGTACCTCCATAGGACAGTCCACAGGTGTACCTCCACAGGACAGTCCACAGGTGTACCTGCACAAGATAATATGACCAGAGGGATTACACTCCAGGGACCTGGCCCTATATTGTAGAATGTCCCATATTGACTGACTTTCACCCTCCTGGGCTGAGGTATGCTGAACTCTGTAACTACTATATGAGTACTGGAACACTTGATGATATATTTGCCATGTACCCTAGATTGACCATGTAATGTATCAATTATACAATGTATGTATGTGATGTAACTATATAACCTGAGCTTGTAAAAGCATCTTAATCACCTTCAGTGGTTAAGTTCTTAATTGCACACTAGTTTTTCTATCAGCTATCTCGCCCTGTCAGAGTAAAAGAGACAAGTGTATGTATGTATGTATGTATGTATGTATGTATGTATGTATGTATGTATGTATGTATGTATGTATGTATGTATGTATGTATATATGTATGTATCTATGTATATGTGTGTGTATGTATGTGTATAAAGTATATGTGGAAGCTGATCAGAATTACATTTCACCTTTGTAAATGCACATTAATGACACAATGTAAAAGACACGTCGAACACTTTATGTAGGGCAGACGTAAATCTGTGTATCTATGTATTTACCTATGTAGCTTAGCCTAGCATTTTAAAAACACTACAATCGCCTTCTGTGTTGATTGTTCAATAAATCCCTGAACTATATGTTTGACAAATCTCTTACCCCTGTCCATGGAGGACAGAAGAAAATGTATATATGCTGGTTAGCATTGTAAATGTGTGGCCACGTCTGTGGTAGAAAATAATAATTAAAAAAAAACTTCGGCGTCAGAGAGATTCTCAACCCTCGATACCAATTGGTCGTTTGCTATTAGACTCATCACCTGCCAGCATACACAGTTACTAACCCATTAAGATTTCAACTTAGATTCAACAGAGCAGAAGAAGTTGTTAAACACATATGACAAAATCTTACTGAAGCGACCATACGAGTCATAAATACTCATACTCCGCCCAAGTAAAACAGAAACAAGCAACACTTAGTGGGCCAGCCAGAGGCTTAGGGCCCGCCCAGTGGGCCAGCCAGAGGCTTAGGGCCCGCGCAGGAATATCCCTGAAAAAAAACTGCCAGCATTTCTGGAATGCACATTTATTTGTTGTGGCCTATTTGTTCTTTATTACCACTTTATTTTTTCTCCTTATGAGAATTAGTAAGAAGGGACCTTGTTATTGGTAGTATTGCATTAAATATATATTATAATCACTTCGGATTTTCGTTTTTGATAAAATGTACATACACAATTTGTACTCTAGTCAGGAAAACTAGAGTATAGACTCGTCTTTCTATCGATTATTCTATACAAATAATATATTTTGGTGGATTAACCTACCCTATTTTAGATTATCTTTGGTTACTAAAATATGCTTTTTCACTGCTTTCATAATTAAAGGAGTTCAAGATGCAGAAAAGGTCAAGAACAACTATTTAGCAGTAATTGGAGATTTAATTTTGGTCTAATTCCTCTATGACGCAGAGATTGGAGAAATTAATTTCCAGCGGAAATATTTACTTTTTTATCGGAAGCTTATGAAGAGATGAACTTATAGCTAGTTTTTTTATCTACATTGTGTAATCTTTCATATAGAATAGAGTAGCAGCACATTGCTATGCATACCTAAGCTTGTTAATAAGAAAAAAGAAGAGTAAAAACTATTGAGAGAATACAGCTTTTGAAATATGGTAAGGTCATAGTGTCTCAGGGTGTGCTCTCAAAGTGACCATGCACTGGAATAAATAAATACTGCATTAATATTTTTTTGTTTATTTACATAAATATATTCAGCTTAAATATAGAACATGCAGGGACCTGGACAATTTGATGTTGCCAATATATGTCAGGACACTAGACTCAAGGTTCATCAGCACAGGTCCAGGTCCATCATTGTGGACCTGGACCTGTGTCATACACCTGTCATCAGGAGTATTTTGTCATACACCTGATGACAAAAACCTACACAACTGTTATTGTCCCACGTGACAGTTATAAATATAATTTTGGAATCTTAGATATTCGACACCAAAGATTGTTTAATTTTCCTGTGGGGGTCAATACCGTGCTGTTGCTACGCAGGATGGTTCTACACTACCAACTCCTGTCTTCCCAGACATTTACCATATGGTTTAAATATGGCTCTAACGCAAGCATCTTGGCTTGTTCAGTCGGGAGGTACGCTCCTTACTTTACATGGCTAAAATACTCGTACATGTGCAAAATTACGATGGTATATAATCCCAGTAATCTCCAACGGTGACCTTCATTTCAGGTAGTACTGAATTTGCTGTATCTTTGATCCACTTGCTGGCATAGGGCACGTTGGCATATACGCCTGGGATGCCACCTTCTCCACATCCAATGCCCCATGCTACGATGCCGGCCTGCACGAACTTGTTGGGTGCTACCTGGCACATCAGTGGGGAACCACCGTCACCCTTACACGTGTCTAACCCGGCTTCACCTCCCGCACAGTTGAAAGATTTGTCCAGATTGAAAAATTTACCCAACCTAGTAGTTCTTAGAGCAGCTTGGCATTTATCGTTGGGAGTAAGACTCAGTTTAATCTTCTTCAAAACATTTTGGAATTCTCCTTCCTTTCCAAATCTATCTTTGCCCCAGCCTGTCGCCCAGCACTCTGTTCCAAGCAAGTTCTGGTCCTGATTAGGGAGACATAGTGTATCAACATTGGGCGCCAACTCAAATGGTTGATCTAAGAACAAGAGGGCAAAGTCATTGAAGAGAGGACCAGACTTATAGCCCTGGTGAACGACGACCCTGGCCACATTACGGTCCTGGTGAGGGAAGAGTTCATAGGTACGCTGGGTGTCCCATTCTCCAGCCCGGACCTTGAGCACGCCAGCCTCCCAAGAGGCGACGCAGTGGGCGGCGGTGAGCACAATAGAAGGATGGATCAGTGAACCTCCACATACGTACAGGTTAACAGGCTTGTCAATCACCACTTCTTCCTGCCTCAGGACCGCAATCATCCACGGGAACTCGCCAAACTGCGCCTGGTTATCCTGTTGAGAGGAATAAATCACATGAGACATAAGTATACAAACATTAACGATTTTGTTGATATTATTAAGTTTCCATGAATTTTTACCTCAGGGCCACTAACACACTAGTGGCCTCGATGAGGACAGGAAGCAGCGGCTTGTCAAAAGTCCCCCCCCCTTTTACTCTGATGATTTTTCCCAGTTCTATTTTAAGATTTAAGTTTTGGCAACACTTACGGCTTCGGCGAGTAGGCGTTGAAGTAAATGACTGCTCTTTTCATTTATGCTTAAAGACTTTGATTATATTTTGTGTTCTTCGATTACTTACTTCATATTCCACACAGCCATACAAGCCTACATTTGTTTTATAGAGCTAGGGCGGCGCAAGCCCAAACTTATCAGTCCCCTATTCTAGTCTGTACGAGGCTAGCTGCTTGTACCATAATAATAATAATTTATTTGCAAGGAAGAACAATGGGTTGGTGAGATTACATAAGCTTGGTATTTTTACATTCATGCAAAGCCACTAGCATGCAAAGCGTTTCGGGCAGGTCCTTAATCTAACATATCAGGTAAGATGAAAGGGTACATTGTAGCAAGGTTTTTATATCAACAGATAACTACAACATAAGTTAACAGAGTAAACTTATGTTGTAGTAATAGTAATACGCAATAGTCCCCACAACCCTAACATACCCGCATTAAACTAACTGAATATGCTGACCTATAACTTTAATTCAAGTTGCATAGCTTATTCTAAAACCCATGTCTAATGTAGGCAAAATCTTATGTCATTAAAACAATGTCAAACAAATTTTTAAAGATGTATAACGAAATTGTATTATATGTTATGGTTCGACAAAGAAGCTCTACCTAATGATAGGTTACAACTCTTATCTTCCCCAACGCGGAGAACTGCGAGTAATAACTTCTCAGTGCAGAATTTAAGAAGCTTGTTTACAAACTAGATCTGAATAAGTGTTAAGGTGGATGTGGTGAATGCATTTGTTCCATGTAGTAAGTGAAAATTAGAATTTGTGGAGTAATTTAGAGCAAGATTTACTCGATCCACAAATATTGTAGTTATTGTTTAGGGCGATCTGAATCATAAAGTGAGAATAGGCTTTTCAAATTGCATTATGGATGCACCTGGCGTTCCAGCAGTAAATAATAATGGTTACAAAGGTCTTCAGTTAGTGTTGTGTATTACTAATACGAAGTATAAGGCTATATATGAATGGTAGACAATGAGAGTGCTATGTATAGTATGGAAAAGCTGCAACCATAATGAGGCATATGCAGGAAAATTAGGGACAGCAGAGAATGGGAAATGCAATATGTGTAAATTATTTGCCAGAAAGCTTAGGAAAGTGGTAGTGTCAGATGACAGGAAAAAAGAGCTGTGATTATACATTTACAGTGTATTAAAATAATTGTGAATGTTGCGTGCAAGAACTATAGAGAAAGGAGTCTACTTCAGGGATAACCCAACCACTCTGATTTTACGGGGTATTCATGAACATGCCACCTTTTGGGTGGCTTAATCTTTATCAATCAATCAATCACTTTGATTGGTCTGTAGACGGGTCTTGTGTCTTGAGGTTATCTTGAGATGATTTCGGGGCTTTAGTGTCCCCGCGGCCCGGTCCTCTACCAGGCTTCCACCCCCAGGAAGCAGCCCGTGACAGCTGACTAACACCCAGGTACCTATTTTACTGCTAGGTAACAGGGGCATAGGGTGAAAGAAACTCTGCCCATTGTTTCTCGCCGGCGCTCGGGATCGAACCCGGAACCACAGGATCACAAGTCCAGCGTGATCCCCGTCTTGTAGGTAGGCATTTGATCCCCGTTTGTCCAGGTGGTTGGGTACCGTTCCTTCCCTGTCCTCGTATCCCTTGTTGTCACACTGGCATAGCACTCTCTCCATAGCCGGTCGGCCGAGCGGACAGCACGCTGGACTTGTGATCCTGTGGTCCTGGGTTCGATCCCAGGCGCCGGCGAGAAACAATGGGCAGAGTTTCTTTCACCCTATGCCCCTGTTACCTAGCAGTAAAATAGGTACCTGGTTGTTAGTCAGCTGTCACGGGCTGCTTCCTGGGGTGGAGGCCTGGTCGAGGACCGGGCCGCGGGGACACTAAAAAGCCCCGAAATCATCTCAAGATAGTGGAAGTAGTGTTTTTCATAGTGGAAAAAGTTGTATGGATCATATACTGTGTCGAGGCGGGTAAAAAGGTCTATACAACATTTATGACCTTTGATACAGTGAAGAGAGTATTACTCTGGATGTTAATGAATGTATATGGATTTGGTGAAATATTAAATACTATTAAGAGGAATTGAATCACGTGTTTAAAGTTAATTATGTAAAGGGCAACTGGTTTTATTTATTGTAGGAAATATTAGGCTTGTGTGATGTTCCCGTGACTGTAAACTGTATATATAAATGGGGTGACGCGTGAAGGGTATTTTCAGGGGGGAAAAGCGCTAAGCCATTACGACTATATAGCACTGCGAAGGGGTCAGGATAAGGATTTAGGATTGGACGGGGGGGGGGAGGGGAAGAATGGTGCCCAACCACTTGGAACGATTGGGGATTGAACTCCGACCTGCATGAAGCGAGACCGTCGCTCTACCGTCCACCCCAAGTGGTTGGACCGGGTGACGAGTGAGGCAAAGATAAATATTCCAGGACGCTGAAAATAGTGAATGAAACGTATAAATCGAGTTTATAAAACGCGACGTATGGTAACACAATTCTTACAGCAGAAACTTGGACATGTGTAGATTAATTGACACTGGTTGATGTATGTGAAAGAAAAGTGCTAATGGTGACTGTGCACAAGGTAAACTTGACGGTTGAGGACAGAAACAAGTGTGACATAAGGGGTCAACCACTTCCTGGAGACGCCCAGGAAATGATCAAACAGCTTAAATACCCTAAATACCCGGACAAGTGTATAAAGTCCAGGATAGGAAGACTTATATTAGGTAACTACATTTCTTACAGACATTCCGTGTTTAAGATATAAACTAACCTTGAAGCCGAGGATGCGAGCGTTGACTCCCTGAGGGTTACGGCGACCACAGTCGGAAGTGTAGGGTATGGGAGTAGGGGGCACTGTGTTCTGTGGGTTGTTGCAACACACGTCCAGGAACTGTGGACACTCGGAACTCGACCGAGAAGCGGTGGTGTTCCCTCCAAATCTGTGGCAGATGTATAGAATTGGAAGTTTTAAGTACTGTATATAGTTTGAGGTCTATCAATTCAGTTTAATTCATTTATTATGCACCCCATACCCATCTTGTGGGCGGTAGTGGATAGGGTTACAGAGGCACATAATGGGCTCAGGGACTGAACCCTACAATTCATTTAGCTAAGCAAGTTACACTCTTGGTGAACTAGTTACAAAATTCAGTATAAGTCGTCACATCAACACTGGGTTCGAGATCGACCACAAGTACAGTGTCTAAATTAAGTAACTGACATATGTGGAGAGCTAGTGTCACAATTGATATGTTTGTCATGCACACCGCCCCCCCCCCCCCCCATCCAGTGGGCAGCGGTGGATAGGTTACAGTCTATCATTAGTACATTAGTATCATTACAGTCTATCATTAATACATTATATTACAGTTGTAGTTACTACCTACAGTTAGCAAAGTGGGGATATTTGGCTAAAATTTCTGGTATACAAGCAGAATTGGTGGTTTATACAGTGAGATTGCGGCCTACCTTATGTCGATGAGTCCAGCTCCATCGGTAATGATATCGCCTTCCTTGCACAGGTAGTAGGGCACACAGCTGCCCTCGCCACCATTGCAGCTTGCATAGTTGCCGTCTCCCACGACGCGCTCCACAGGCACTGGGGTTTCGACAGATACAGGTTCGGCTGGGTTCCCAGTGCCGTCTTTAGTTGGATCAACTGGGGTGGTGCAGCCCGGCTCCCACCAGAAGCATTCGTCACCAGCCTGTCTTCGTTCCCTCGGAGTGGCAGTAACCACTGTCGCCACCGTTACTACCACCACCGCTAAAAACGACCACATCCTGCAGGCAAATAAACTGTTGCTGCACACGTTATTGTATACTACAAGGAAACATCTACGCATAGATGCTTGACGTAATAATACAAGAGAACACATCTGTTCACTTTATTACACTATTGTGACATGTATCAGTATAGGGAGAGTTACAGGCGCTCTGACTTCCCTCATCCTCTCATGTATCTAGTACCAGCAAGTACTGAAATGCCAGGCTTTCCATTTGCCTACGTCAACGGACAGATGGACACAGTAGTTTTATATCTGATCATCTTCCGTTATCTAGGCCTTGATAATTTAAGCATTTAAACATCTAACTACATATTACTGTAAGTCTAAAAGACTCCAGAATGCAAGTTTACAAACAATTTGTTGTATTGAAGATAAATGAAAAGATGAGTCAGTTGTGGGAAGGGCAATAATAATAATAATAATAATAATAATAATAATAATAATAATAATAATAATAATAATAATAATAATAATAATAATAATAAAAAGTTGGCGGCGTGTGGAAGCCTCGCCAACCAACGTATCTTAGTAAAATCAGCTTTATTTAATACCATGCTTGGCTCCTTTGGTAATTACTTGTATTACTTATCACGTTTGTAAATGTATTTTAAATTTTTTCATAGTTTTTCTTTTTTACTTAAATTTGCAAATAGTCTAGCTTATTTTTTTACTTGACGGAGGCTACACCTTTCATTACACCCTATGTTTTTCACTGTAGCCATCTTCAATACACGCTACCATCCTCACCACTGTAACCATCTTCACTAAATACTGTCTTCAACTCTGTAACCACCATCACCACCCTTACACCACTGGTGCAAAAGGCTGAACACAAGGTACCATCTGGGAAGTGAAATCTTGCAAGAGTCAAATAAAGAAAGATCTTGGGGTTGATATCACACCGAACCTGTCCCAAGAAGCACACGTCAAAAGGATATCATCAGCGGCATATGCTAGATTGGCCAACATAAGAACTGCCTTTAGAAACTTGTGTAAGGAATCGTTCATGACCTTGTATACCACTTATGTCAGACCAATCCTGGAAAATACAGCTCCAGCCTGGAGTCCATACCTAGTTAAACACGAGACAAAGTTAGAAAAGATTCAGAGGTATGTTACCAGACTAGTCAGAGAACTTAGAGGAATGAGATACGAGGAAAGGCTAAGGGAGCTAAACCTCACGTCCTTGAAAGGCAAAAGAGTAAGGGGAGACATGATGCCACCTACAAAATTCTCAGGCAGAGAATTTCCCCAAAATTCTGAGGAATTGACAGGGTGGACAAAGACAAACACTTTAGCACGGGTGGAACACGAACAAGGGAACACAGGTGGAAACTTAGTACCCAGATGAGCCATAGAGACATTATAAGTATTTTTTTCAGTGTCAGAGTAGTTAAGAAATGGAATGCATTAAGCAGTGTTGTGAATGCAAACTCCATACACAGTTTCAAATGTAGATATGATAGAGCCCAGTAGGCTCTAGAATCTGTACACCAGTTGATTGACAGTTGAGAGGCGGGACCAAAGAGCAAGAGCTCAACACCCGTAAGCACAACTAGGTGAGTACTGGGTACCTTATCTGCAAACTTCCTTTTCCTTCACCACCTTCCCTACCCCTCACTACCTTCCTTACCCTTCACCACCTTCCCTACCCTTCACCACCTTCCTTACCCTTCACCACCTTCCCTACCCTTCACCACCTTCCTTACCCTTCACCACCTTCCCTACCCTTCACCACCTTCCTTACCCTTCACCACCTTCCTTACCCTTCACCACCTTCCCTACCCCTCACTACCTTCCTTACCCTTCACCACCTTCCCTACCCCTCGCTACCTTCCTTACCCTTCACCACCTTCCTTACCCCTCACTACCTTCCTTACCCTTCACCACTAAGGAAAGAGAAACTAAAAATCTCTAAGCGCTTTCGTGTATAAAAATTTTGAAGAAGTACACTATAGCCAAATTAGAAGGGCGAGGCTATCGGTCAAATTATGATTCCCCAGATAGGGACAGAAAGCCTGTTAGGCTTATCGAGATCCTCCTAGGTCATCTTCTGACCTTCCCCAGGATGCAACCCCCACAACAGTTTCCTAACTACCGGGTACATATTTAATGCTATAAGTGAACAGAGGCATTAGGCGAAATAACCTCCATCCCCCCCAGGCGCATTTGTCCTGCGTTAGTAGAACTCTTAACCTTTCCACTCGCCCGACTTTGCAGGAGGGTTCTGTATGTAGTATGTGGCATGACTAGTAATGGGTGATACTGATTGATTGATGAAGATTAAGCCACCCAAAAGGTGGCACGGGCATGAATAGCCCGTAAGTGGTGGCCCTTTTGAGCCATTACCAGTATCAAGAGCTGATACTGGAGATCTGTGGAGGTGCGACTGCACCCTGCATGACGGGAGGTGTCTCCCCATGGGTGATACTATTTTTACTCTCTCCTCGTTGGTACATATGCATAACTAAATCACATGTTTGTGATTGTTCTTATATATATTATTACTAAAAGGTTGAGGAAGGGGGAGGAGGGTATCCGGCGTGGCTTTGGTGACGGAGGCTACATCTTCATTGTACAGTAACTTCACATTATCTTCACTATCTTTATTACAGTAACTATCTTCAGTACTCACTATCTTTTACATTGTAATCATCCTAATTATGTACCTACCCTCTTCTTCGGCCACTTTACCAACCCTTCACCATCTTCCTCTGTCTTTCAACACATTCGACCCTATTGCAAGTGAAAGGAAGAATCCAATTTATGTTAAAGTGTATTAAAAAAAAAACAAATTTTTGAATGTAACCTACAACCTTTCTCAAGATACTGTATACAATACAATGAACATTATATACACTATCTTGAGACAGGAAGTAGGCTATATCCGAAAATTTGGTTTTTAATACACTTAAACATAAATTGGGTCTTTCCTTCACCGTCATTCAAGCACTACGGCATTGTAGTAAGTTTCTCCACCTTTCCTATTCTTCCCTAACTTCCCTCCCCATCATGACATAAAAGGTATGGGCATCGATCCCGACCCACCAATGACCTTCCCTGTTGAAAGACCAGTTACCCTGCAAAGTTTGGCTAGGCTTGCCTCACGCGTCTGGCCCCAATCTCTTACAGACCACACAGCCTCGCTCTTGTGCCAGGTCAGTCCACTACGGGCTCACCACCACCACCAAAGTAGCCCGTGCTACTTGGAACTTTTGTTCTGAGTAGCTGAATCTAAAACAACAACATCTAACAGACATAATCTTATGAGAAGCTATATACAGAAGACTGCAGTGAAAGTCTCATCTTAAGCAGGAAAGCTATTTACTCAAATTTCGTATATTGACACCTTTTCACTCCTTGATCAAGTAGAGATTTTACTCATCCCGAAAACATAAAATATAAATACAAATATAAGTCAAATTTAAGAGTTCTCCACTAACCAGTTTTTTTTACTGATCAACCTTTTTCATAAAATCATTTTATTCAGTGCAGCCTATCACAAATAAAGACTATTAAATGTATCGTTCCTTATAACGATGATAATAAAGAATGTCTACAAAACATAGACGTAAACATTGCATATAAACCAACCCAGTCTGATCATCAAAGATCAAATGCTCGTTTTAATCCATCCGCCTAAACTCTCCTGTTAATGAATAAAACCACCCTACACACGACTCAAAACTGACGACGTATGGACATTTCTCGAACAGTGCTTCGTTTAAGTCTTCTGCTCGAATCGCATCTCTGTAAATGCCAGCCCGTCCTCCAAACAAAGATACAAAAGTGATTCCATGCATCCGCCAAACCCCCTGTTTATGAATGAAAAACGGTTTACACACTACTCACAACTGATTTCGTTCGAACACTTCCGGAACAAGTGCTTCACTGACGAGTTTTGTTCGAACCACTTCCCTATAAATGCTTCACCCACGTACTACAAATGCAAATAATCGCCAACCGAACCTAAACACCTAACATAACCTAACCTATATATGCACAATATGCTAATATATTATAATACTAATTTATATTTGAGAAAATTCTTGTTTTCAATGAACAACATGTTAAAATTTATGAATGCGTCTGTGGGGGCGACCGCTGGATGTAATGGACTTGAGTCGAGGACGGGTTGTCCAAATAGTGTAAATATTTGTAAATATTTAAATATTTCTTTCACCACCTTCCTTCCTTCCTTCCTTCCTTCCTTCCCCTTCACCACCTTCCTTCCTTCCTTCCCCTTCACCACCTTCCTTCCTTCCTTCCTTCCCCTTCACCACCTTCCTTCCTTCCTTCCTTCCTTCCTTCCTTCCTTACCCTTCACCGCCTTCCTTCCTTCCTTACTCTTCACCACCTTCCTTCCCCCTTCACTACATTCCTTACCTTTTTAATTCCTTACCACTAATTTCAAACAGACCCCAATTTATATTCGTGAACATAAAAGTTTTGAACACGCAGTACGTTCAAATTGATGAATGTATCTTTGGCGTCGACCGCCGGCTAGACGAGTCTAGCCTGAGGACAGGTTACTATAATCATTACCATCAACACATTATTGATCAGGGCTATCAAGAGCTGAATGATAATGTGTATTCTCATTCTAAGTAAAGCAATATCCGGAAAAAATCTACATAATTGAGACATTATTCTAGAAAAAGGCAGGTATGAGTATCCAGATATATATATATATATATTAGGACTGGACGATCATTCTGCTGTTTTCATTTAGTATGAGACAATTTTAATCATTTAGGTAACTGGAAATAGTTTTAAACGAAATTATTACGTTAAAAGACTTAGTAGAATCAAAGATTTTCAAATTCGTTCCAAATGTCAACATCTGTAAGGATTAGTTCAATTTTAAAAAGCCAATTCACGCTAAGATCAGTGGAAATTGACTGGAACCACTTGTGAATGAGAACCATGTGTGTGTGGTGACCTCAACCAGTGATCAGCGCCTCTACACTCCACTTGTGGGTGACGAGGTCTCATGACACACCAAAATCAATCCTATCAACGGCGATTACTGATATAATCTCCTTTCGCCAGTACGAACTACTCGTGTGAGTATATGCGTATGTATATTATAATTATATATATATAATTATATATATATATATATATAATTATATATATATATATATATATATATATATATATATATATATATATATATATATATATATATATATATATATAGTATAAATCTTAAGACCTTGGAGAGTCTGGTTTGGCAGGATGTTGTGAATGTGGTTCTTGGAAATCCCAATAAAAACGAGTTTGGTGGCCTCACCACTGTTCTGCCTTTACCACTACACAACTGCTCCATAACGTTACAACTACATGAATCGTTCTTCTGTAAAGAGTTCATCTTGTTTGTTTAGTTCTATTGAAGTATTAATACTTCTACAGGAGCAATATCACACCAAATTCGCTCGCATTACAGGTGCCCCAACGAGCCATAGTCCATCATGGCCCCAAGTTAAGCAGGGTTATAGTCACAAATTTATCCTATTACGTAATTAATTATTATAAACCACTTGTAATGCTTGAATGTACCCTGTATGTAGCGAGGCAATGACAGCCTAGTATCCTGGCGGACCATTGGTCACGGCGGAATAACGAATAGGGAGCCACATCACAGGTTTCTTGAAAATATCTATAGCCTCTCCGCATACTATTTTTATTTTTACTTTCTCGGTGAAAATGCTAATTGTAAATTACCTTGTAGCTGGCCCTTGTGTTGAGAGTGGTCGGTCACCAATAGTTACTTGCTCACCACTATCCCAGGAGTGACTGAGGTGTCCGCGGGCGGCCCCAGCTTATATGCTACCGTCCGCTCACCCTGCCAGAACCAAGACAAATTTAACCTTGAACGCATACGGCGATAATTCCAAGTCTGTTTCATAAATATATATCTCTCTCTATATATATATCTGTAATGGAGGTTCACTTACGTAAAAAGTATTCATGATAAATATAATCTATTATTAAAAACGGGTAAATTAAATTATTTATTTCAGATATTAAAGTTATCGTCGTAAGGTGAATGCCCACAACCACAGTATCCTGAAAATGTGTGATATCTAATGGAAGTTGGAGACACATACGTTATCCATGACAGTCAACTGAACGAAAAATATTTTAAATAGAAACCCGGACGGCTATACCTTCAACAATATTATCTCGGTTATAAGCCTATTTGAAAAAAAAACCTATGTAACAGCTGTAGTTCACCGTGTTCTGCATCGCAGTTACAGCCCCGCTCCTGTGCCAGGTAAGTCCACTACGGGCTCACCATAGCCCGTGCTACTTTGGAACGTTTGTTCTAAGGAGCTGAATCTAAAACAAGAGCCGTGTTCTGACAGATCAACAGCTGCAGGAGAGGTGGGTGAGGGGTAGGAGACCAGGGGTGGCAGGAAGGCTGGAAAGCAGGTATGGCGGGAAGGGCAGGGGGTAGGAGACCAGGGGTGCCAGGAAGGCTGGAAAGCAGGTATGGGGGGAAGGGCAGGGGGTAGGAGACCAGGGGTGCCAGGAAGGCTGGAAAGCAGGTATAGGGGGAAGGGCAGAGGGTAGGAGACCAGGGGTGCCAGGAAGGCTGGAAAGCAGGTATGGGGGGAAGGGCAGGGGGTAGGAGACCAGGGGTGCCAGGAAGGCTGGAAAGCAGGTATAGGGGGAAGGGCAGAGGGTAGGAGACCAGGGGTGGCCAAGAAACTAGAAAGGATAAACAGAAGTTAATGCCTGGAAGCCGCCGCGGCTCAAGGTTTCTTGGGAATTATTATCAAGAAAACCCCACTACGTCACCGCCCAGCTCCTCCCTCCACCTGACAGCACAGCGCTTACCTGTGAGCCCAAACCTGGCTCGGGCCATCCTCCCTCTCAGGGTCTCTCTCTCACTCTCTACACACCTGCAACACCTGGCGTGTTCTTCCCTCTAACAACACCTGGCGTGTCCTTCCCTCTAACAACACCCTCAACACCTGTAGTGTGACTACAACCATCCAGCGGTGGTGGGGACAACCATGGGGGTTGTGTCAGGACAACACAAGGTTCAAGCATATTATATATATATATATCTGTTGTTGAATATGACCGAAAGGGTAAGATTAATGATTCTAACACGAATCTTCTTAATATTTCTTATGTTTTTCTTCACTGTCGAGAGAAGTTGGACAAAATTAAGTCTCCAAAGTTCATTTTCACACTTTATTATGGTATGAAGGCTAGGAATGGGTTTCGCAAGGCACTCCTTACATTTTCAAAGACAAATTTCTCACGGTGACACGCCATGCAATCTCTGAAGAATCAACCAACACATCACCTGTACCTCTTATTAGATTGTTTTACAGGAACTTCTTTTGCACGTCTTATGAAACGGAGGCAAGTGTTCTGAAAGGAGTTATTGATAGGAACGTTATCCCCACAGACACCAATCAGAAGATATTAATCAGAAGATAGAATCGCAAGATACAATGAACAATTTACTACGAAAACAAGAAGACCGCCAACCTACTCATGAAGAACTCTCCAGACACCAAACAGAACGCCATAAAAGAGACCAACGTCGTCTATGCCTTCACATGCCCACTTGGGGACTATCAGCCCCAAAGATCTTAGTAAAATAGGCAAGACAAAAACATCTCTCTCCAGGCGATTAACAACGCACAAGCAACAGGGCTCCATCAAGGAGCATGTGATCTCACACAACCAGACCATCACCAGAGACATCTTAACAAGTAACACTGATATAATCGGCAGGTATAACGGCAATAAAAAAGACTGGAGATATGTCTCCAGTCTCCAGTTATCTCTATTTATAAGATTTATCTCTAAATGGCTCAATTTTACTACAATCCAAGATATAGTGTTGGAGTGTGTATCCCTGCCTTTGCCCACATCCTTTACACTTAAATTCCTCTAGATCCACATAACGGGGCAGTATGCTAATTTGGCGAGCGGCTGCCATTTTCTAGTACAGTACGACTATTTTTCGGCCTTAGGTAGAGTGTACGTCAAAATACGTCGTTCTATTAGAAAGACGGGTTTGAATAAAGAACTTGCAACCTTCTTGCTACTAGTCACTCACCTAATCTGGTAACCATTGTCCCAAGGAAATATTAAAACTTAGATTGTCATTTATAAAAGTAGATTTAATTATACAAGAATCATCCCATATAATTTTGTGACCGGTCTCGCTTACACTTACATGCTTGTGCTGTGGTGATCTTTGTTGGTGCTTATGTCTGTCTGTTTGACGGTAGTAAACTTTATTGCAATCTTGTCAAGGGTTCGTGTAGACACCGGCGCACTTTTAGCCTGAGTCTGGCAGGGGTTGCAGTTCCAGGGGCCAGATTCACGAAGCAGTTACGCAAGTATTTATGAACCTGTACATCTTTTCTCAATCTTTGATGGCTTTGTTTACAATTATTAAACAGTTAATGAGCTCGGAAGCACCAGGAGGCTGTTTATAACAATAACAACAGATGATTGGCAAGTTTTCATGCTTGTAAACTGTTTCATAAATGTAAACAAAGCCGTCAAAGATTGACGAAAGGTGTACATGTTCGTAAGTACTTGCGTAACTGCTTCGTGAATCCAGCCCCAGGTGCCCCCCACGCCACGTGTAAACAATGCCGCGAGTAATAGACTGCTCTAGCTGGAAGTAATGTTACATTCTGGGGAGAGAAATATAAAATAATTGAGAATCCTGAGGGATGTGACTTTCCCTCGTTCCTCTACGTATCCTCCTGTCTGAGGGCGTTAAAAGGCTGCATGGTTTAACATCCCGACAAAGCCAATTACATACCCAACTCACGAAGATGATGTAGAAAAGACAGGTGAGTTAGGAACATTCACCTGCAGCCAGTTTGCACATGATGGGGCACTGCTCTTTCTCCTCTGTTTAATTTTCATTGGTCAAAATCATTCTGCAGTCTCGAGACTGGGATCTTCTTATCTTGAGGTTATCTTGAGATGATTTCGGGGCTTTAGTGTCCCCGCGGCCCGGTCCTCGACCAGGCCTCCACCCCCAGGAAGCAGCCCGTGACAGCTGACTAACTCCCAGGTACCTATTTACTGCTAGGTAACGGGCATTCAGGGTGAAAGAAACTTTGCCCATTTGTTTCTGCCTCGTGCGGGAATCGAGCCCGCGCCACAGAATTACGAGTCCTGCGCGCTATCCACCAGGCTACGAGGCCCCTACGAGGCCACCTACGAGGGATAGCTAGAGATTCGAAAGGGTTAGGGGAGGTAGAGCCTTGACCTTCCTGGTACTTTCCCTGTGTCTCCGTCTTAGGAAATCCATTGACTCATTACTCGCTAGTCACGTTACCTCACATCTTCAATTCTGACCTCGTCCCGTTTTCTGTTGTGGATCTTGTCCTCTACCCCTCTTGCGCATTTAAATCTCCCGCCAAAGCTTGTAATATTTATTTAATCATTTATTATGCACCCCATACCCATCCCGTGGGCTGTGGTAGAAAGGGTTACAGACCCACACAATGGGCTCAGTGGTTCAAGAAGTGTCCCACAACAGGCTCTATACAAGGCAACTTACATCTGCGGTCGGTCATTTACACAGTTACCAGTCCTGTTCCACACTCACCCAACTGGGCGGCAGCTTTACAGTCATGTGCATACATTACTTACAGTAAACAAAGTCTGGTTACTTGGCTAAGATTTCTGGAAGACCATAATTCTGAATGAAGTACTTACTCATTTATTGAACAACATTGATAGAGTTTTCTCTGAACTCTGCTATTTATTTACATTCGGTTACATATTGACGTAAATTATGTGACTAGTTCTACTGACAGTTTCCATTTAGTCAAGTCTACATCGGTAGATGTTGCAAGTACTTGTAGCCGAGCCTGAGGCTAGCATGGATAACGTCCAGAAGTCTGCTAACCTTATTCGGTAATCCATAGATGTGCAGTTCTTCCTGCATAATGATGATATATGGAGTGAAGTACCGGGTATATATTTCATGTTTCTTCAAGTCTACTAGAATCTAGATTACAGTTCCCGGAATATTACTGCCCTCAGGCTACTCAAAGGCAATCTACGATGGTAATCCAGTCATTCTTTAAGAGTACATGTTTTGGCTAACTCACTTTAAACTCATCAGTTCTGTCATGCATGCTGAGGCCAATATGGGAAGGAATCCACAAGAGACAAACTCAGACTCTATCACTGATTATTTTATTATATCTGTGGCTGGCTTCAGACACAAGCACATTACACTTGTGCGAGTGGGAGCTGAGTGCTGTACCGAAGATATCTACATTTCCTCCCTTTTCCCTGTTCGGAAGTGACTTATTTCCCCTTCTTCCGTCCCCCCACCTCTAGGGTTCTTGCGCCCCTCACAAATACTTTCTCTTTAAGGAAGAAATCTCTTGTTAGGTCTTTGTCATCTAGTATTCAGATTTCAGGGCCTTCCATTGCTTTGAAGGCTCCCTAAAGCTTCGTGCTGGCTTCTGTTAGCCCTTTCAAGCTCATTGACGTTGATTTCTGTTAAGTTAGCTGCTTTGGGCTCTGCTGCTAATCCACCGTCGCTGTCTCTGCTAACACCTCTGCGGCAAATCAACCGTCGGGAGCAGCTGTTTGTAACCAGGCAATTTGTTCCTCGGGCCAAACTATGCCGGGTGTCCCAGCTAAGGTGTCCCGGCAATCCTCCTAAACTTGGAGTGTCTTCTAAACCTTCTTGATACATTTTCCTTAATGTAATCGTCTACAAGAGACTATGCTAGGCTATTGTAAGTTTCCCGCTCCGAGGAGATACACAGGTAATCATTCTCTCTCTTACCTGACTTAGCGGTGGAGTCAGCTATTACCGCTCCAATGTCCCATTGTCCGATTGTTTCTGTGTAAATCTCTTCAAGGGGGTGCACTACACGTTGCCTGAAGGCATGGTACTGCTGTTCCCCCTGTCTTACCCTGTACCTGGTGACCCTGCCAACCATAACTTGTGGGAAGATTCTAACCTTACACGGAGATTTTCTTGGCTCTCGGTAAAATATTTAAGTTTAAATATTTATAATACTTGGGAGCCCACTCGTTTTAATATTCAAATTGATGACATTCAAACAATCTATCTTGCTGTTTTCTCAGATGTCGGATTTGGTATTAATTGGTACGTAGTCGATTCTCTTCATGATAGACAATCTTCAATTTTATTCTAAGCTAGTTACTTTAACAAAAATATCCAATTTCAAGGTAATTGAAATGTCAAAATCAGGCTGTTGACAGCACCGTGTGAAGAGGGGTGTGACCAGAGGGCTTGATTCAGTTTTTGCCAAAACTTTGCCAAATTATTATCGAACTCTTTTTTTTTTTAATAAGGACGTCACGTTGGCGCCACATACTCCAGCATTGGTCTGACATACGTATATTTTTGGTCAGTATCTGAATGCCGACGAAAGGGACTGTTGCGGCGGACTGGTGAGCGGGACAAGAGGAAGGAGCAGGATACGGAAACAGTGACAGTAACACGTGGATGACGACACACAAGGACAGAGGCACCTGACAGTCTTCCTTAAACTCCCCCGCCTCATCTGTGTATCTATGTTCAATCTTTACCATTGTGATCATTGCTGTCTTATATGTGCTGTCAATCTGCTGTATGGTGTCTATTAATCTTGTTTAAATTACTAATCAAGCTGTCAATGTAATCAATCAGAGCTTTAATATAACAATGTGCTTTAATATACCTACTTATCTCTCTCATCTCATTTTTCTCTTGTAATGTATATTTATCATTTATCAATTCTGATTGAAATTACCTACTTAAAATTATCTGCTAGATTAAGGACCTGCCCGAAACGCTGCGCGTACTAGTGGCTTTACAAGAATGTAAATACTGTACTATCCAATGTATTCTCACAAACCCAATGTACCTTCTTGTATATATATAAATAAATAAAAATAAATAAATAAAATAAATGTATTTACGTATGTAGGTTAGCCTAGCATTTTAAAAGCACCGAATCACCTTCTGTGGTTGAGTGTTCAATAAACCCTTGAACTATATGTTTAACACATCTCTAACCCTGTCCATGGAGGACAGAAGAATATGTATATATGCTGATTAGCATTGTAAATGTGTGGCCATGTCTGTGGTAGGAAATAATAATAAAAAACTCCCCCGCCACTCACCACGACGCCCTCAAGCGGAGCCCAACACCCGCCATGCTCTGATGGCCAACATTCGACAAATTTGTCACCTTCGTTGATTTATTTATTATCATACATGTGATATAGCGCCGTTGTGATCTTCCATTTATATTCCATCTTAAGTTTGAAAGCAGTTTTTCATTGATAAACCTCTGGACTTTCACCTGGGTTAATTTATACAACCGGTCCTCTTACAAAGAACGTCGTTTTTCACTCGTATGCGTTATTAAAGACAAAAATCGTCGTACTAGAAAATGGAAGACGCTCGCGAAAGTGACGTACTGTCCCGTTTTCTGTTTTGGGTCCTCTGGCTTAGTCTGTTAGTTTAGGAGAGGACACTTTAAATTAACCGTTTTCTTGACGTTTTGAAACCTTTGGAGGACGGGCCGATGGATAACTGCGTATTGGAATTTTTCACAATTTTTTAATGACCTTTGATCGTTGCGCTAATTATATATAAGATAACGCTATGGATTTTAATCCAAATTACTTGTTTACAAGATACAATGTAACCAATACAAAAGGAAACAGTTTCAGGCTCAAGCCACAATGTATAAAACAGAAAACATTATATGGTCGGTCGGGCATTGAACGCCGACCTGCAGGAAGCGAGACCGTCGCTCTACCATCCACCCCAAGAGGTTGGGAACACGAACAGAAAACGGGGCATCACGTCAATTTTGCCATCCGAACCCCCCTCCCCCCATTCATGATGACTTCATTCAATCACAAATCGCCATGAAAAGTTGCGTCTTTGGAGCCCAGACGCCCCCCCCCCCCGGCCGGCACTCGGATGGTAATCTTGGGCATAGTATTTTATCAAATCACCTCATTCTTTGGGGCACACGTGAGGAACACAAATGCGAACAAGCCTGAATGGTCCCCAGGACTATATGCAACTGAAAACTCACACCCCAGAAGTGACTCAAACCCATACTGCCAGGAGCAATGCAACTGGTGTGTACAGGACACCTTATCCACTCGACCATCACGACCAGACAATAGGTGATAGCCGAAGCTATTTGAACCACCCCCCGCCGGCACTCGGATGGTAATCTTGGGCATAGTATTTTATCAAATCACCTCATTCTTTGGGGCACACGTATCCATAACTCCTGGATACGGCCTTAGCGTATCGTTCATTATATATCTGTTTCCATCACTGGTCACAGTATATTACAGGGAAGAGTAATGATCCTATCAGCAAAGATGCAAAACATCAGAAATAACAGAAAGCGGCATGCTATTGAGAGCATTCTAAACCAGTTTTGTTTAAGGGTAATGAATTATCATTAGTGGATAGGTAAACAATAGTGACTCAAGTTCATTATAGACCCCCTTTGCGCGCCATGTTAATTGACGCCCGTGTTGAATGTAAATATTGCGGCTCTGAGGGCCCTCAAGTTCAAGTTCAAGTATGTTTATTGAGATAAGAAAGAAATACATCTCAAAGGGATAGAGTAGCTTAGGCTATTTCTACCCCTCGCGAGACAACAGCCTAGGATGGTAAAGTTTATGTCAGTGGTTCTAGCGGACACACAATTGTTACAATTGTAGACTGTTACAATTGTGTTACAGCATCTGGGTTTGGCCCGAAGAGTTAACGACATTCGTTATCAAATGTCAATATATTTCCAACTTGTTTATAACAATGCAGTTTATCGCCTCACGATGACTGGACAAGTTGCCCCGCTGTGTCCGGTGGCCAGTGTTTACATAGAACATAACTTGATACTGGGTTGTACACAGCCTCGCTCCTGTGCCAGGTAAGTCCACTACGGGCTCACCATAGCCCGTGCTACTTTGGAACCTTTGTTCTAAGCTGCTGAATCTAAAACAACATACTGGGTTGTATGTAGCCTAGCTTTAGTCGCTCTCCCGCGCGCATCGCGTATAAAGCTGATCAGAATTGCATTTCACCATTATAAATTCACATTAATGCATTCATAAATCTATGTATTTACGTATGTAGCTGAGCCTAACATTTTAAAAGCACTACGATCACCTTCTGTGGTTGTTCAATAAATCTCTGAACTGTATGTTTGACAAATCTCTCACCCTGTCCATGGAGGACAGAAGAAAATGTATGTATGCTAGTTAACATTGTAAATGTGTGGCCACTTCTGTGGTAGAAAATAATAATAATAATAATAACACCTCGCGAGACTACAACGAAGACAAGATTCAGCACCTTGCTGAATCTTGTCGAGGCTGAAGGCGTGGAAGACGCTGAGGTAAACACCCCGATCACAACTTACGAGTACACTTTGCTCAATAACTTAAGAGAACAATTCTTATTTCATTCCTTAACTACAACCAAACCTAATTTTACCTGCTAACCTGATATATATACTTTATCTAATCTTACCTAACCTAGGAATACTTTACCTAATATACGTAATATTATGCCAAATTTTATTTATTTATTTATTTATTTATTTATTTATTTATTTATTTATTTATTTATTTATTTATTTATTTATTTATGTATTTATATACAAGAAGGTACATTGGGTTTATTAGAGTACAGAGAAGTGAAGTTTTACATTCTTGTAAAGCCACTAGCACACATAGCGTTTCGGGCAGATCCTTAATCTAATATATAATTTTAAGAAGGTAATTTCTAGCAAAATTGAAAAATGTTTATAGGTACGTTGTAAGAAAGTACACAAATACATTGTAAGATGATATAAAAATGCACTGAAGCAAGTATAAAAAAAACATTGTATAAGAAATTTGACAGAGGAAAAAAGTAAGTACATTAAAGTAAATTTAAGGATTTTAGTACATATACGTACTATACTAAACTTAGGAAGACTTTGGTGGTTGCATTCTTTCTGTTGCTCTTACAGAATCAATCAAGCAACACACACACTTTTTTTTTGGTTAAACACTTTATAATTTGGACATTCAGTCTGAAGGTATTCGTACCATCGTATCTGGAGGTCGGGTTGAGGGTAATATTTCGTCATAAATTAAATTAAATTAATTTTTTTATTCAGGAAAAGTACATACATAGATAATGAGTTACAAACATAATGTTGGATTTATAGATAGAGTTAGTACATACAATACCTAAAGCCACTAATACGCATATAGCGTTTCGGGCAAGGTGTGGGGGGAAAAAACACTTAGATTAAAACTTAAGAGTAATTGGGATTAAAGTATAAATGGTGTTGAAAAAACTAATAAAAAAAAGAAAAAGGGGGAAACATGACAGAAATCAGCAATTGTACAAGTTGGTCAACAAACAGCATTGTTTAAAATAGCAAGACATGGGTTGACATTTAGAGGGTAAGGTAGGTTACATGGAGTTAATTAAGTAGTACTTAGTTTCACTCTCAAACTGGTTGAGAGAGTTACAACCATTGACATGATTGGGGAGTTCATTCCACATTCTGGAATGTGTATGATATGTAACCGGGATCTCGAAAATCCTGCCAGGCTTCCACAGACCCCCCCCCCCACAGGGGGCCTGTTAGCCTGGTGGATAGCGCGCAGGTCTCGTAATTCTGTGGCTTGGGTTCGATTCCCGCACCAGGCAGAAACAAATGGGCAAAGTTTCTTTCACCCTGAATGCCCCCGTTACCTAGCAGTAAATAGGTACCTGGGAGTTAGTCAGCTGTCACGGGCTGCTTCCTGGTGTGTGTGTGTGTGTGTGTGGTGTTGAGGAGAAAAAAATGTTGTTAGTAAACAGTTGATTGACAGTTGAGAGGCGGGCCGAAAGAGCAAAGCTCAACCCCCGCAAACTCAACTAGGTGAATACAGTGGGTCCCCATATGGTGGTGTCAACAAGGCGCCAGTACCTGACCCCCACAGCAGCAACGTTCGCCACTATACATACACCCAGCACGCCTGACGTCAGTGAAAGGAATAAATAAACAAGGTTCGGGGCCTTCTGAGAGGGAGAGGGGAATCCGAATCATTATAGTTGAATGTTCTTAGAGTTGTCCAGTGTTGTGTCATCCATCCGTCATGTTGCCAGCTTAGGACAGGAAAATGTCCTGTAATACCATGATAACAGTTGAACTAAAAAATATATGTAATTCTCCACATTTGCGGTACTGCTAATTATGACAATGTGTTCTTTATTAAGAGGTGTAAATATGCTGATGATACAGAAGAAGAGTTGGAAGAGGAAGCCTGAGGACTTCCTTGTAGGAGGCACAAGGAGGCAGCTAGGAGCGTGTGGCGTTGGAGTATCTTTGTCTACCTTATTACCTTAGGCAGTGTTCGACCTCCTGAACCGTGCAGTGTTGCCAGGTCCCCACTTTTACAACGCACAGTGGAACATCATTATCATACTCATAACAAATAATGGTTAATAAACTGGTCTATATTACGATTTGCAAGTAGTGTATCTTGTGTGTATCTAAACACGTGAAACCGTTTAATAGCTTATATGAACTCTTCTGACGTCTCTTTTTTGCGCATGTAGAGTCGGGTTTGTTTTTGACTCGCAATCAGGAATTCCAGGTTCGAATCCTGGGTGGGACAGAAATGGTTAGGCGCGTTTCCTATCATCTAGTGCTTCTGTTCACCTAGCAATAAATAGGTACCCGGGAGTTAGCTTGTTACGTTGTGGGGTGAAGGGAGGGGGAGGATGTCGATATATGCCTAACATGTACATATAAACTGGCTGCCTCACCTCCCAGCATAATGAATTATTATATTAATAATTTATTAATATTAAAACTCCCCAATATAAATACGTTATTTCAAGAAAGTATTTAATATTATTTCCTCCACTGCTTAAGACACAACAGCAACAGAACCAACAAGAACTCATATTTTCAAAGTGCTCTTCAAAGCACGCTCGAGCACCTATTAGAAGAACTCCCGATATATATAAAACAACAAGAAAACACTCGTTAAATATCTCTTCCAACTCACAAAAAGTTAGGCTACACCGGAAACAAACATACAAGTGAAATGACGCACACACTCCGTACATTATGACATGTAAACATTGCACAAGAGAGGCGATCATTCCGCGAGATAAAAACATCCATACGTGCTCACAGTGACTCAGCACCGCTCCTGTGCCAGGTAAGTCCACTACGGGCTCACCATAGCCCGTGCTACTTGGAACTTGTTCCGAGTAGCTGAATCTATAACAACAACAACAGCTCACAGTGCTCACATCAAGCCAACATCCATACATCACTAGGTACTCCACAGCAGCACCACCGTGACTCCTAGCTCCACAGCAGCACCACCACCGTGACTCCTAGCTCCACAGCAGCACCACCACCGTGACTCCTAGCTCCACAGCAGCACCACCACCGTGACTCCTAGCTCCACAGCAGCACCACCACCGTGACTCCTAGCTCCACAGCAGCACCACCACCGTGACTCCTAGCTCCACAGCAGCACCACCACCGTGACTCCTAGCCCCACAGCAGCACCACCGTGACTCCTAGCTCCACAGCAGCACCACCACCGTGACTCCTAGCTCCACAGCAGCACCACCACCACCGTGACTCCTAGCTCCACAGCAGCACCACCACCGTGACTCCTAGCTCCACAGCAGCACCACCACCGTGACTCCTAGCTCCACAGCAGCACCACCACCGTGACTCCTAGCTCCACAGCTGCACCACCACCGTGACTCCTAGCCCCACAGCAGCACCACCGTGACTCCTAGCTCCACAGCAGCACCACCACCGTGACTCCTAGCTCCACAGCAGCAAAACCACCGTGACTCCTAGCTCCACAGCAGCACCACCACCGTGACTCCTAGCTCCACAGCAGCACCACCACCGTGACTCCTAGCTCCACAGCAGCACCACCACCGTGACTCCTAGCTCCACAGCAGCACCACCACCGTGACTCCTAGCTCCACAGCAGCACCACCACCGTGACTCCTAGCTCCACAGCAGCACCACCACCGTGACTCCTAGCTCCACAGCAGCACCACCGTGACTCCTAGCTCCACAGCAGCACCACCACCGTGACTCCTAGCTCCACAGCAGCACCACCACCGTGACTCCTAGCTCCACAGCAGCACCACCACCGTGACTCCTAGCTCCACAGCAGCACCACCACCGTGACTCCTAGCTCCACAGCAGCACCACCGTGACTCCTAGCTCCACAGCAGCACTCGTGCAGTCATCCGGAGGAGAAAACCTTCACCGGAGCTACACCCATTACAAGAGGAGGGAAGAAACCCGGCCGAGCGTGCAGGTAGGTCCATTGGTGCGTATAATTATATGGTGTGTGGGCTCGTACAGCAAGTGAGATACTTCCCCCTTTACCGTCGAAGACATTACAGAACGTATGGCTAGAGTATCGTTCTGACAGTTCTAGCCCAATGTACGTAGCCTTCACAGTCCAAGATACACGAATATCGACGTATTTCTCACAGTCCAAGACGGATTCATGAGACTCGCTAAACGACTTCTGAGTTTACATCTACAAAACCAAAGCTCTTTTCTGACGGCATGTTTTATTTACATGTAAGAAAAGCAGTCCTCGTGGTGTAGTGGTAAGGTCTCGCCTGGCATTTCGCGAGCTCTTTGTCCTGGGTTCGTATCCTGGCCAGGGAGGATTTACTGGACGTCAATCCCTAACTGTAGCCTCTGTTTACTCAACAGTAAAATGGGTACCTGGTTGTTAAACGATTTGGTGGGTCGTATTCCGGGGAACATTAGATCAAGGACTTGCCGGAAACGCTACGCGTGCTAGTGGCTGTACAAGAATGTAAGAATTCTTGTATATTAAAAAAAGTAAATAATTTGACTCAAGTCTGTACGCTTAAATTTAAATTTCGAGGCTAACCTATAATGAAACTTTAATTTAACCCATGTAAACACATTTAGTATTGGCATATGTACTGAAACATGTAGCATATGTATTGCATATGTAATATAATCATTTATGTTAGTATATAATGTTAAATTTAATACCATTAGGATAAGCTTAATTAAAAGCGAATACTGTACAATATTTAGTAATGATAATTTTTTGTGTTTGGTAAACTGTTCAGTAAATGTAATTACATTTCAGACACTAGGCTAATCCGACATTAAGCTGTGAAATGTTGTGCGTAGGTAAAGAGATTTTTTGCTTGGTAAATTGAGTAAAGATTGTAATATAAACTATATAAATTTAAATACATCTGAACTGAGGCCTCAGGTGTAAGGAAACATCTTTAGAGTGGTGGAGTCGAACCCGTGTCCTGTCATTCCAGACGCACACATATTACCTTATGGACCATGATGTGCTTAGAAGTAACACTTTGTGTGTGTAAGGAAGTGTCCTTACCTTTCGTCCTTCCCGGGAATCGAACTAGGGACCATTCGGTTGTGAGTGAATCGACATATGTGAAGTACTTGATGAAACCTTTCAGAAAATTCTTAAGCCGGAATCTGACCTGCTGCTAGACTTATGAGAGCCAGCAGGAGAACAAACATCCCACAGGAAAGACTCACAGAAATGGAAGTGATAAGTGAAGATGAAAACAACTAGTGGATGTGACGAAAGTAACATTGTCTGAAAAGTATCACCGAGGTGCAATGGCTAAATGCAATGACTGAAGCGGTGCAATTGTACAAGAATAATAGAATCCAAAATCATTGAATTATAGATCAGTATCACTTAGAAGCATTTTAGAGACCGTTCCGAAGGAAACTCGTAGGATACTTCGAATAGCTAAACTTTGTTTCCAAACAACATCATGTATTCATTTAAGGAAAAACGTGCAAGAAAAGCTTATTTAAGTTCTGCACTATGACTAAAATCTCAGACCAGAGAATATAGGCAGATAGCATATTCCCCGCTTGCCGGAAAGCATTTGCCACTGTCCTGTGACAGACTTCATGCGTAGACGGTGGTATCAACCTATTCAGACGTAGGGTGATACATGTGGAAGGGCGAGGCGGAACCTGCTGGAGGGCAGATACCAAATTTGTTTCCAATGTATGTTGACAACATGGCAGAGGAGCTTCTTCATGTTTACTGGTGATACAAAATCAACGAGAAGAATTCAAACAAAGAATAAATCCCTGTAAAGTGAACTTGACACTCCAGATGTAGTTTGGAAATTGGCTAATGGGCTTCTACCAAGACAGTTATAACACAGTTATAAGCCCGCATGATAACTATACACATGACATTCTTAGAGGAACTGACAAAAAAACTGTTTTCAGATCTAAGAATAATCGAAAGTGGGAGCATCTGGGTTGCAAACATGTAGAAACAAATATCTTCGGGGAGAGGTGTAAATACATACGTGACTCGGGTGAGATGAAGACGTAGCTACGGTGCTGATGGTCATTACAAGGCACCATATATTTATCTCATATGATCACTTTTATGAAAATGAAGAACTACGCATAAAATAATTACTAGCCAACGTCACTTTTTTAGATAGTTGTGATACTCTGCTTCAGTTCTTGCAGAAGTGTCTGTTCTAACTTTGTATGAAATGCTGCATATGAAATGCTGCATGTTCATCTCTGATTTCAAGCGTTTATAAAACGAAACTAATAAGTTATTTTCGTGACAGGTGGGTGATAGAAATCCTTTACAGTTGCGAAAAATTCATTTAGGCTTCTGCCATGTTTGGTTCATCATGAACAAAGTCGCCGAGTTCCTCTACCACAGAACCCAAAGTCTGACGAAACTGCTTGTTTCATTATGTAAATATAAAACTTCTAGATTTGATTTACAATTCGCCATCACCGGTGGTTGTGTTGGAGGATACACCGCCCACCAGTTGCGCCACCAGCTCTCAAATTCAAATTTAAAATCACTCTTTATATATGGTGTACATTTTCATTTGAGTTACTTTAAACAAAATTTCAGTAGCTTATCTAGGTAAGAGAAAGCCATAGTATAACACGTAAGCATTATATTTATATACAGTATAATTTAGATTCACAATGTCACTGAATAACGGCTAAAACGAGTCCAGAGTTAAAATTAACTACACCACATTTGGCAGGTTGAACCTTAGGTTGTATTCTGCACTTTATTTTTCACATCCTTCTGTCATTTTCCCATAGCATCTTTGGTTTGTGAAAATATAATTAGATCATCAACATAAAACATTGGCCTTAGTACAGCCTATGCGACAGACAGTTGTGTATTTAACTCATTCAACAATGTATCAATATTGACCGCAAATAATAGAGGACTATAAACAGCACCTTGCTTGATCCTCACTTTTTTAGTGAGGAATTTTCACAGGACATTACTACATTTCATAGTTTGCATAACTGGTAAGAAATATATAAGTATCTACCGATAACAGGACATACTTTTCTGCTAAACAATTATCTTAATAGTTTGGGTGCGTTCATTTTGACAAAAGCTTTGGGAGGATCAAGCCAGGGAGAGAAAACACAGATCGCTTGTGAGACGTAGTACTCAATAGTTTCCGCCATCAGGAAAGCACATAACGGCGTTAAGCAACCAGTTTTACATGCAAACGGAGAGTCAGAAGTATCCATTCAGCTAAGAGGCCAATAAGTATATACTAAAACGTCTATGCCAACAGGACATGAGGGTGTAAGGAAGACGACCACACCTTGGGCCTCTGTGACAAGTTCACCTTGAACTTCACCTGGTGAGGGGCTGGGGGGAGGGCCGGGCTGTGTTGACTGCTCATGTCCTGCCTCCGTCTTGCTTGCCACCCCATGTATACGGGGGAATTAGTGTATAAATAATGCAGCTGGTTATTAATATACAGTAATCTGAGTCGTTGCCTTATTAATTTGCCAGGCGTTTTACGTTGATATTGTTTACTGAGTAGAAATATTGATGCTATACTGTTAATATTTCAGTTGATGTGATAGTTGCCAAAAGTAGCTTTATGTTAACATGGCGGTTATTACTTAACAATATTTCAAATATTGAACACTGAATAAATTAGCTAACAATATTCATAAATAATACACTGGTAGTACTGGTCGAGGATAAGAATGCAGGCAATGCTATCTGTTACTTAACCTTGCGTATACCTGTACTACTGAGTCTCGCTGGCAGCGTTGCTTGGCCCCCATTGGTCATCTTTCAGGGAGAGGTTTAACACTGTCATGGATGTTGCTTTTAGGTGTCTGTTATTGTTAATTTTGGGCTATCAAAAGAGGGAGCACAGCTTCGGAAATAGGTAAGTCTGGGCATTGCCAGGCACATTGTGAGGCGGTACAAAGCTTCGTGGTCATCCAAAACTCATTCTTTCCTCCATTCTCCACAGTCGAGGAACAATTAAGAAAGTAATTAAGTGTTTTCGTGCATCTTAACACATCTTTAGAAGTGCACACAATGTATACAGAGATAATATATATGTATAGGCAGGAATGAGAAAGTTACGTGTGAAGTGTAAAAACAGTCTTTATTAATTGGTCGTCATAAACTTGACAAAAAAAGCCTTATACGTGGCAATTCCTAATGAATGTAGTGTCACAATAGGAAAAGTTGTGTAGTGTTCCATTTACTGAGATCTTTCTTTAATAGATAAACTTAAAATGGATCCAAAGTGTACAAAATAATATATTTAATCAGTGAACCGCAAATTAAAGTGAAATTATATGAAACTACCAAAACTGGTCCAATGGTATTAAAGTGGCGTGATAAACCTGAAGTTTCATCAATCACTCACGATGTAGCAGCACTAGGAAAAAGTCTCACTATAAATCCAGGACAGCTGGAGACATTCCTGACTAGTGAAGAGATTGGTGTGTTTCATAATACATGTTAGCTTTAGAAAGTTGAGGCTGATGATGCGGTGTGGGACCGCGGCGAACTGGTCCAGTTTTCTCTTTATTGACTGAGTTGACACAAATTTAGATGTTTTGAAGAAGGAAACTAATTCGTTTTCTATTATTACAAAGAGATAAATTTTTAATTACGATAATTTAAGTAATAATGCAATATGCTCATTTATTTAAGTTTTTATTATATGCGATTCGTTGTTCTTATCATGGCGCCAACATGCTAGCCTAAGCTAGGATTATCCTTCGTTAGGTAAGAACCAGCCAAGTTTTGGATTTAAGAACGATGCTTGTTACTGCTTCTAGTTCACTGGACTGTTATGTCTGCCTGCCTGCCTATGTACCTCCCTCAGGTGCATTGTGGTACTCTCGTCAAATTTCAGCAGATTTACAGATTCGAATCGCGAACATTCGTAATTACCTTCACGAATGTAAAGCTTTATTTTAAGTTGTTGCCGCTTCAGTTGTGCCGTGTGCATCACCTGGATATGGGTAGTGGATGGTTGGATGACCATGGATGACAGCCTCGTGCTTGGCTATGGGGACCTGGATAAGCCTCAGAAGCCTCCTGTCTCAGGCAATGAGAACCAAATCATTTTGATGATGAACAAATATGGTAGAGAACCCCGCCAAAATGGAGCCCCCAGCATAAGCCCATGCATCTACTCTTCTGGGTAGCATGTAATACACATTAAACTTGTTATCATCTAAGGACTTTTACCAACCCAGAGCTCTGCAAGTTAAGAATTCACTGCAGGGAGTCAATAAAGTACTTGGTGTAACTGTCTATATGTATATTTTAGCATTTAAGACAACACTTTGTAAAATTATATTTCATAAAGAAAATGTATATTACGGTCATTCACGCTTACAAACAGGAGGATTACTGGACCTGAAGTTCGATATTATATATGATATATAATATGATTATATATAACATATACATATATATATATATATATATATATATATATATATATATATATATATATATATATATATATATATATATATATATATGTCGTACCTAGTAGCCAGAACTCACTTTTTGGCCTACTATTCAAGGCCCGATTTGCCTAATAAGCCAAATTTTCCTTAATTAATATATTTTTTCTAATTTTTTTCTTATGAAATGATAAAGCTACCTATTTCATTATGTATGAGGTTAATTTTATTTTATTGGAGTTAAAATTAACGTAGATATATGACCGAACCTAACCAACCCTACCTAACCTAACCTAACCTATCTTTATAGGTTAGGTTTGGTTAGGTAGCCGAAAAAGTTAGGTTAGGTCAGGTTAGGTAGGTTAGGTAGTCGAAAAAACAATTAATTCATGAAAACTTGGCTTATTAGGCAAATCGGGCCTTGCATAATAGGCTGATAAGTGAGTTCTGGCTACTAGGTACGACATATATATATATATATATATATATATATATATATATATATATATATATATATATATATATATATGATTGCTATATATGATATATGATATATAACATAAATATGATTGCTTGTAAATATTGTTTTGCCATTTTTTATTATTTTGATTTATATTAGTTATTAAACTAAATTCCCTGTGTTTCTAGTATTAAAATGTAGGTAATTTGTAAAGTATAGAGAGACCTTCAGGCGCTAAGACCTGCTGACCTTTAGGTCTCTCATGGTCATGAGAGACCATGACCTAGCCGCTGTACCACCACGAGTGCCGCCACTCTCCCGCTGTGTGTTGTCTCTAGTAACGAGTACAGTACGTGTTTGACACTCGCTATTCTACGCCATTTTATTTTTAATCTGTGATATATTCGTCTTCAAGCGCTCCTTTATCCGCATCACTTTCTATACTTCCTCCTCAACATCATCTTTCTCTTTCTCTACCTCCTCCTCCTCTTACAACCTACCTTCAGGGACAGTTTGGATTCTCTGAAGGTAATGGATTAAAAACCACTATGTAATTAGTAATATTTGCCCGAAATGTTGTGCGTATTAGTGTTTTTAGACATGGTATATACGAGCTTTATCTAGAAATCCAACATTCTGCTTGTAACTCATTTTGTATATATGTACTTTTACCTCAATAAAGTATTTACTTATATATTTAATTGTTTATACAGGATTAGATTAGATTAGGTTTCATTCCATTTGATTACCTTAATACGGTGTCTTAATGGCACAAATGTGATGTAATGAATTCGAAAGGTATTTGAATGTACCCTAAAATTTTATTTATAAAAAAACGATATTCTTCAGACCATTTCAGAGAAAACGAGTTCAGCATGTACTTTTTATATTTTAAATCTATGATTTATAACACAATAAGGTTACAACAAGAATATTATCTGTTTAGGACAAAGATTCACTCACCAGTTTACCAAAATATACTGGAATTGTAATATGCTTTCAGACCATCACAATTATCTAGAGAACAGGCGGCTTTAGGAATTAGCAGAAAGCTGTCATCTTCAAGATGACTTGCAGCGAATGTCTCGGCGTTGTCTGCTGGCTCCTCTTACTGTCTTAAGTGGCAGGGTATGAGGTCCTCGGGTCTTCACACAACACTGGCACTCTAGCCCTACTTCATGTTAGTGTTTCAGCGTTGCAGGTACATGACTACGGTCTCGAGGGATCCTTTTCCTATTAACGCTGTCCACTCCTCTGAGATTCAGTTAAAACATGACTTCTTACTGGACAACAGGAGTTGATCCAGACCTCCAGCGATGTTTGATGTCATCCTCTTCTATTGTTTATCCCAGAATGACTTCATTTGATGTATTACTGTACCAGTCTATTTCCTGGTGACTGTCCCGAAATACGCAGTTGTCTGTCAATTGATTCATTTAATCCCAGTTAATTAATCTCCGAGTCGTCAGCTTAAGACACTCTAACATTCTAGGTTAACAAGTTTCCTCCAGTTTAAACCGAAGATCAATAAATAAGGCTGACACCCTAGCTACGAGGTATCGTAACTCGTACGAGGTATTTGGTCTGGTGTAATGTTCGGATGTTTTTCAGGGTTCTTGACCTCCTCCTCCCCCTCTTCCTCCTCCTCCTCTTCCCCCTCTAACCTCCTCCCACATCCCCCCCCTCCTCCTCCTCTTCCTCCTCCTCCCTCCCCCCCCCCGGGGTACCAGTAGCCTATCATGGCGCTAGACTCGAAGGTTTAGACACACTTGCTCTTGACGTTCTTATTCTTCGCTGTGTTGACGTGTAGACGATGTTTCTCTCAAGTTAAGTTCAAGTAAGTTTATTGAAACAAGAAAAAAAAATACATCTCAAAGGTATAGAGTAGCTTAGGCTATTTCTACCCCCCCCCCCTAACTGTTTCTCTCATTCTTCTGAATCGGCGATACTCTAGGGACAGCTGCAGATTTCAATACCTTGGCGCTGACACGTGACTGTCATTCCTGACCCTAGGACGACTGGCACTCATTGCCAAATTACCTTTAAAGGCATCAACCCCGTCCTCTCTCTCTCCTAAAACGTCGCATTTTATACGCAATTGATAAATCCGTTAAAAATGCGACGTGTAAGTCAAAATTAAAGCACACTATGCATCGGCCTTAGTAGGGTTGGTGGGTTGCTTGGGTTCGTACGTTTCTAGTTAGGGTAAACAGTTGAATTTTACCGAGTGACAGATGGAGAGAATTAACGGGAGTGGTTGGGCACCATGTTGGGGGGGGGGAGGGTCACGGTACTCTAGGATTAAGCTACAGCTGTATTTCCACAAACTGATATACTACTGACAACTGTCTGGCTGTTCTCTAAGTGGTGATTGTGCTGTATGTCACGACCAGTAAATACAGTACCAGCGGATACATAATCCATGATTTTAATTCATAAATGTTGAGATAATTTAATAGCTACTTAAATTATTTCCTTGTAATTTATTGTCCATTTTAAACTATCGAGTTTCCTGGCATTTCAGGTAAACGATACCGACAAACATTTCTTCCAAGTGGTCAACTGTGCCCCGTCGAGAGGACTCCCAGCGTAACTACCCGGAGGGTAGTTGAACCCTGTTATCCTCTTGGTGAGTCAAGCTTTATCAGCTTGAGCTTGTAGCGAGTACACCTTAGACTCGCTCCATTATCTCATTATCTTAATGGCATAACTAATTAGCACTAACTACACTACCTACAATCCTATCCCTACAAAAGGGATCCCTACACATCCCTATACAATCCTACACAAGCTACAATCCAGATGTTGTGTTCCCCTAGGGTGGTGCCATCTGGCGGCGAAGCCCACTTGTCGACCCGGTGTTTCCTAACAGTAGTTGCCGAGGCGAAGTCGTCGAGAAAACATTCCTGGAACTGGTTCACAGCGACTCGGAAAAAAAAGGAGTAATGAAAGAGGTGAGGCGTGAAGGGCGTGTTGCCATGAACGGCTTTAACTACGTGCTAGGCATTAAGGAGTCTGAGGGAGAGAGAGGCATGACTCTTGACTCTTGAGATATACACTTGACTCTTCTTTTTAAATCCACACCTGACTTGGTGGCCAACACTACTCATAATTCACTTGGCGACCAGGCACTACACCCGGCTTGGTGGTCAGGTGTAGTAGGGTGCTTTATTTTTACACGCAGATTATATCTATAATCAGCGTGGGGTTCGCCTCGCCCAACTTTGCAGCGGGAACAGTCATGGATATGGGACGGATATAGGCTTGTCAGCGTCGGCCTAATTTAAATATTTTAAGAAATATTTACATTTACAGAGACTTCCTCCCCCCCCCCTCATGTGATTTTCAGTGTATGACATAGTGATCGTAATAATATATTTTCTGAGAGACTCGTACAGTTGTTACAGTGCTTCTTAATAATATTTTCTGGAACAGGGGGGGGGGGGGGAAGGACAAGGGGGGGGGTGCTGGGAGATAGGGACATGGGGAATGTCTAGGGGGAGATGGTGAATAGAGGGGAGGACTAGTCACGGCTGCACCCCTTCGATATATATATAAATGGAAATGCCTGTCTGTTCGAGATTGGACAGGATGGAGGGTAGGGAAGTGAGGGGGAAGGGTGTTGAGAATAGGGGAAATGAGAGGGGAATGCGAAAGTGAGGTGGGGTCGAGGGGAGAGAGAGAGAGAGAGAGACAGACAGACAGACAGACTATCCCGGGCATCGCCTGGTACCCCTCCTAGTATAATACATATTGATGTATATGAATATAAAGATATAATGTCATATGCATATATAGCTAAGTATATCAGTGTATAAGTATATATCTTATACAGTGTATATACGAGCGTGTTTAGCTGGTGTATGTGTGAGCTTGTCCTCGAGAGGTTAAACTCCAGCTCCTAGGGCCCTTGTCCTGAGCATCGGTCTGCTGTACTCAATCAAAAACGTCTTGTCCCGTGTCCGTGGGTGACACTCCAAAATTTTAGGCCGTGGGTGACATTCCTAAATATTATGTGCTGTCATAATTTGCATTGTTGCATTCGTATAGTGTCTTACGAATAATACTGAAAGAAGTATTTTGATGTATTCTCCTTAGTGTTGCTAAATTCATTTACCTTTTTTATGTATACAAAAGTAATTACATTCTTGTAAAGCCACTAGCACGCATAGCATTACGGCCAGGTACCTAGTTTTCCCTGGAACACGACCCGCCAAATCGTTAAACAACCAGCTACCCATTCACTGCTGGGTGAATAGAGGCGTACAGTTAAGGATTGGCGCCAAATATATCTTTCCTCCTTCTCCCCGGCCTGGATACGAACCCAGGCCAAATCACTCGCGTGGAGCGAGTCTCTTGCCACTGCGCCACGGGGACCTTAGTTTAATTTAATTACTTTTGAATCTTGTTTTTTTTTCATTCGTATCCTTAAATATTTTATTTTGTTGCTGTTATTGGGCGCCAATGATCTCGTTACTGTTGCTAGATATTTTAGTAATTTATTATTTGTTACGGGTATACATAAATTACAGGAAACGGCAGAAGGCCTATTGACCGAAATGAGTTCTATACGAGGCAGCTAATGCTGCCCCCCCCCCCCCCCATACGAAGCAGCTAACGCTGGCCCCCCATACGAGGCAGCTAACACCTATACTCGGCCACTAAGACTGGCACATCACACATTGTTTACAGCAGCAACAACACAGGCAGGAGTTGCGTGACCTGCATGACGCCTCATGATTCTGTTTACCGCTTACAGTGATTGTCGACAACTTTCTGATATTAATGGTGCCCGTCTGCTACTTAATTGGTAAAATATTACTTATAACGCCTGCTCTACTTGTTAGACTTTTTTTTGTATGTGTTCCTCTTTTGTTGTTTTAAGATGCATTATACAACAGCTGCATACTTAAATTAAGGTCTGACGTATGTTGTGAATATTAACTTGGTGTCCTGGTGATAGTTGGTCAGTTAGGATCACTTATGGCTACTTCCCGGTCTCTGGATTTGTCACAACGTCACGAAAATGATGTACTAAATTACTCGAACCTTAACTGATGGACCCAGACGTAGACCCGGTGGTAATTGTGAGCCGCAGCTGTGATTTATAGTACATGATATTTTGTGCGTTGGGGGTACGTCAAAATGATACGTCATTGATACGTCAAAATGTACGAGTGTTATTGGAGAGCCGAGGTTGTGTTGACGCGTTATATGATCAATTCTTTTGAACAGTCAGTGTGGGTCTAGTGGGTTAAGTATACTGGATACGCTAAGGTGCATGGAGCCCTGGCTGTCTGGGTTCGAATCCTTCAGGGGGTGAGAAGTTTTCTGTTGTATATTGGCTTAGTGAGCATTCAGGCTTCTTCGTGTGTATATATATAATATATATAATTATATAATATTTGTACCTTATAGCCAGAGTTACAGATTTTTCGTGAAATATTGAATTAAAAAAATAAATTCTAAAGTTTCCATTGTATTATATATGATTGTAATTTTGTTATGACTCCAAAACTAAGATAGAAATTTGAAGAAATCTAATGTACCTAACTTATCGTAGCCTAACACAGCTAAGTCAGTAATTCATGTTCCTAATATAATATAATATTATATTATATAATATAATAATATTGTTTAGAGAGGAACCAATCTGGAAAGAAATAATTGAAAATAACGAAAATCATTCTGCCTGTTAGGCCAATCGAAGCTTGTATATTAGGCAAAGTAGTGTGGTTCTGGCTATTAGTCATGACATATCTACAGGCTTCTTGTCCCAGACAAAACGAAAACTAATTATCTTTCCCTAATCATGACGACGTTGTTTACATTGATTAAAACTACTGTACTTAATACAAGACTGTAACAACTCTTGTATATACCTCAAAAAAAAAAAAAATACATCCTCGCAGCGCTTCAGACCTCGTAAACTACTTACTGTATGTAAACAAAAGCTGCCAAGATGAAGGAAAGATGCACAGGTTCCGTAAATGCCTGACGAGTCCTGGCCCCGGTAGGAGAGGGAAAAGGGGGGGGGGGGGGGGGGGAGGGCAAGAGAGCAAACCAGTTGGTTAAAATTTTCCGGGTTGGTGTGAGGCGGCGGCCATGAGGAGGTGCGCGGCGGCCACGTCTCTTGTCTAGCGTCGCCGCCGGGCAGGATGTCAACACACTGGTAACGTGAGATTTTGGCCGTGGATAACGTAAGAGTCTGCGTTGTTATTTACTCTCCAGGGAATGGGGGAAGCTGTAGTTGGAATTTACATACAATATAGCGCTGAGGTCATGAAATTAGCTAATGTGTGCTATTATTTTTATTTTTTTTTTAATTTTGCCCCGAGGGGTGAGTTTATTGGGGCAGCGTCACTCATCCTCTGTGAGTGGACACACCGCCATAGTGACAGTATTGGGCAGCGCCACTCATCCTCTGTGAGTGGACACACCGCCATAGTGACAGTATTGGGCAGCGCCACTCATCCTGTGAGTGGACACACCGCCATAGTGACAGTATTGGGCAGCGTCACTCATCCTCTGTGAGTGGACACACCGCCATAGTGACAGTATTGGGCAGCGCCACTCATCTTGTGAGTGGACACACCGCCATAGTGACAGTATTGGGCAGCGTCACTCATCCTCTGTGAGTGGACACACCGCCATAGTGACAGTATTGGGCAGCGCCACTCATCCTGTGAGTGGACACACCGCCATAGTGACAGTATTGGGCAGCGTCACTCATCCTCTGTGAGTGGACACACCGCCATAGTGACAGTATTGGGCAGCGCCACTCATCCTCTGTGAGTGGACACACCGCCATAGTGACAGTATTGGGCAGCGCCACTCATCCTCTGTGAGTGGACACACCGCCATAGTGACAGTATTGGGCAGCGTCACTCATCCTGTGAGTGGACACACCGCCATAGTGACAGTATTGGACAGCGTCACTCATCCTGTGAGTGGACACACCGCCATAGCAGCATGTACAACACTCCCCAATAGGAAGAAAACCCGCTGGGTTGTTCATCCTGTCACTTGTACCCAGACACAGCTGGGACTTGCTTAACTTCTTTCCCATCATTTAAGTACTGTATATATATCTAGATAAACTACCTAGATGGACTTATAGACCTTACGACGACATAATTTACGGTCTCGAGTAAGAAATAGTTTCCGGATTGTTTGATGTGACTTGAATGTCAATAATAACTAGTCCTGTCGGGGACAGGAAGCCTGTGTATCTATATTTTAGGCTTGTATCGAGCCCCCCCCCCCCTTAAGGTGGAACTACTGATCCTTCTCAAGATGCAATTCCCTACAACTCCCTAACTCCCACAGCCTAACTCCCGGGCACCTATTTACTGTTAGGTGAACAGAGGAATTAGGCGAAAAGACCTTGACCTCACCTTGACCAATTATTTCTGGCCCGATGGGGTTATCTTGAGATGATTTCGGGGCTTTTTAGTGTCCCCGCGGCCCGGTCCTCGACCAGGCCTCCACCCCCAGGAAGCAGCCCGTGACAGCTGACTAACTCCCAGGTGCCTATTTACTGCTAGGTAACAGGGGCATTCAGGGTGAAAGAAACTTTGCCCATTTGTTTCTGCCTCGTGCGGGAATCGAACCCGCGCCACAGAATTACGAGCCCTGCTCGCTATCCACCAGGATAGCGCACCAGGCTAAGAGGCCCCTTGGGGGGCCTCGTAGATTTGGGGGAACAAAATCCTGAATCTCTGAATGAGAGTTGAGAACGTAGCCAACTGTGCTATGTGTTCTTGTATTGTGCTCGCCTAGCTGCGCTTGTGGGAGTAAGCTTCAGCTCCTGGGTCCCTACTTTCAAACCTCATTTGACTGGATCGTGAATCTTTTTGGATTTTTTATTTATTTTTATTTTTTTGAATCTGTATATGGAGTCTGCCTCCACCCTCTCTAGGTCGCTTCTAACATTTCTGTGACCTGTTCCAGCACTTTGTTCCCACGAACTGTGTTTTCTTGTTTGTCGTATTTTAAATACCGTCCTTGTTAAAGCTATTAATTTTGTTGAGCATTGTGTATGTCGTGATCAGGTCTCTTGTGGCTTTTTTTTCCTTCCAGTGTTATGAGGAGGTTTATTTACGGTAAGTCTTTCAACCCGAAGTTTGTTTTTTGAATTGTGAGAAAGTGGTAGCGTTTCGGGCAGGCCCCTGGAATACGATCCCCTGCCGCGAAGAATCGTTTTTTTACAGGATCGAATTGACAGGATTGATAAGGAGTATTTAACATGGGTGGTACAAGAACTGGAGGACACAGGTGGTAACTTTGTTCCCAAGTGAGCCACAGAGACTTGAGAAAGAATTATTCAGTGTGAGAGTAGTTAAGAAATGGATGTTGTTGTTGTTATAGATTCAGCTACTCGGAACAAGTTCCAAGTAGCACGGGCTATGGTGAGCCCGTAGTGGACTTACCTGGCACAGGAGCGGGGTTGTGAAGAAATGGAGTATATTAGATGTGGTGTGGGCCACGTTGTATGAGTGGTGTAGTACAGTGTCTCACACCACTGGTAGCCTGGTGGATAGCGCGCAGGACTCGTAATTCTGTGGCGCGGGTTCGATTCCCGCACCAGGCAGAAACAAATGGGAAAAAGTTTCTTTCACCCTGAATGTAAATATTAAATATTATTAAATATAATGTAAATATAAATATTATGTGTAAATATTACACCCCCTAGCAGTAAATAGGTACCTGGGAGTTAGACAGCTGTCACGGGCTGCTCCCTGGGGTGTGTGTTGTGTGGAAACAAATAATGGTAAACAGTTGATTGACAGTTGAGAGGCGGGCCGAAAGAGCAAAGCTCAACCCCCGCAAGCACAACTAGGTGAAAATACACCAGCCTGACCTCGCTACTGTTATTCTAACCTTTGAACACCCTGACCTTTTAAGGTCCTGATACCAACACAAAGTTCACTGTGACAACCCTTATCAAGCGTCACATTTGAAGTGGGTTTGAACATCCAGTAGCGTCTCCGACCCTCCGCCACGCACCGATGCTCAGACGTCCCATAAAACGTCGATATTACGATGCTTTAGTGTTTACTAAAGCACCGGAACTTTGACGTTGTGTTCGAGAACATTAAAACTGATGCATTATACTGTCCGATCCAAATACAAATAGTAAAGACACGCATCACGCCACCACACACGTCCCGAAAAATATATATTGTTTATATGACTAGAGAAAATAGGTCTGGAGTCAGTACCTTAGAGAACCGGTGGTTAGAAAGGCGGGATCCAAGAGCTATAGCAGCTCGATCCTGCAGGCAAAAATAGATGAATACATACAGGTGAATACACACGCAGACCCGCTCCCTCTAACACCAGATTTAAAAAGTCCTTGAAACTTTTGTAGAGTTCCTCCCGTATTGTCACTTTGCGGTAGTAGGTAATCTGTTCTTATAGATTCGGCTACTCGGAACAAGTTCCAAGTAGCACGAGCTATGGTGAGCTCGTAGTGGACTTACCTGGCACAGGAGCGGGGCAAGTAGCACGGTCCATGGTGAGTCCGGAGTGGACTTACCTGGCACAGGAGCGGGGCTGTAACTTGTGTGTAGCACTAGTGATCCAGATGCCTCTAGTCGGTGATCACCCTTCATCAGTTTAATACCCAGTAGATGAGGTGGCCAAGCTGGAGACGGGTGTGAACACACACAACATGACACAGGACGATGTATTATCACCTGGAAGAACGATTGAAGGGCATCATCTTGAACAAGGAAGTGTCCCAGTGGACGGAAGAGGACGTTTGTATCAAGCGAGGAAGTAGTATAGTTCCTGAGAGAGTGTGAGACCATCACGACCAACCTATCAATCTAGGTCTTTGTGTCCCCCGCCTGCTGGCCTTGTAATACCTGGCCCATTATTATTTTACTATTTTCATGTAGAAGTCTGTGTCGAGTTTGGCGTTAAAGTTGTGGATGGAGGTGGCTTCCACAACTTCCTGAACACTCGACGTGTTGGCTACGGGTATTTATTTGCATTTTTTTGGGACCCAATTGCATTTCCAGCTTCCGCTTGTGTCCTCCAGTCCTACTTTCTCTCAGTTTAAAGAAGTTCTCCTTGTTTAATTTCTCCATTCTCCTGAATGTCTTTAATGTCGTGATCATGACCCCTCTGCCTCTTCTCTCCTCTGGGTGTTGTTAGATGTACTTCCCTCAGCCTGTTGTCATAGCTTAACCCTCTTGGCTCTGACAACATTCTTACAGCAAACCTATGTACAGTGTTTTTTAAATTGTGGTTTTATGCCTCACAAAGTGCGGGTTCTGAAGCGATGTTGTACATTCCAGTAAAGGTCTAAGACTTGTGTACATTGCCTTGAAAGGGTCCTAATTTTGGTATCTAAGCGATGTTCTAATCTTCGCCAGCGTGCCATATACAGGCAATGTTACTGTGTATAATAATGTGTGTGTCTGGCGTAAGTGTTGGAACTATATCCACTCAAGTAGTGTTTGTCTTTCAGATTCCTGTAGTTGTCTTTCCTTTATGGTGTAGATGCCTCCTAGTCTCTTGTCTCCTAATTCATTGCCTTACACTTGTTGGGATTTTATTCTGAAAACCATTTGTTTGCGCATTGCTGGAGTTTGTCAAGGTATTCCTGGAACTTTCTGCAGAAGTTTAGTTTAGTTCATTTATTATGCACCCCATACCCATCTTGTGGGCGGTAGTGGACAAGGGTTACAGAGGCACATAATGGGCTCAGGGACTGAACCCCACAATTCATTTAGCTAAGCAAGTTACAATTTTGATGAACTAGTTACAAAATTCTGCAGAACTCCTCGAATTTTGCATTGTTCATCAGCTTTGTGTCATCTGCAAACATTGACACGAGTGATCTCATTCCCAACTACATATGCCCTCTCCCACAATACTCCATTTCGAGTCTTAGGTTCTCTTCTATCTTGAGATTATCTTGATGATTTCGGGACTTTAGTGTTCCCGCGGCCCGGTTCTCAACCAAGCCTCCACCCCCAGGAAGCAGCCCGTGACAGCTGACTAACTCCCAGGTACCTGTTTACTGCTAGGTAACAGGGGTATCAGGGTGAAAGAAACTCTGCCCATTGTTTCTCGCCGGCGCCAGGGATCGAACCCGGGACCACACGATCACGCGTCCAGTGTTGTGTCCGCTCAGCCACCGGTTTGCCTTGAGCACATGGGAGAGCCCAGTACCAGGGGGAACAAGGCTGCAAGGTGTGTTCTTAAGCTCTCGGAAACCAAGAGCTAAAGTTTGTCCCTTTTAAACACTGCTGAATGAGAACATCCAGAATGATTCCGAGAGAGAAACATGACTGAAGAACCCACCAGGTGTAAGCCAGAGACACGTGCCGAGTGACTTAAGCAAACACACACACATGATCACAACATTCAAGATTCTCAAGGGAATTGACAGGGTAGATAAAGACAGGCTATTTAACACAAGGGGCACACGCACTAGGGGACACAGGTGGAAACTGAGCGCCCAAATGAGCCACAGAGATATTAGAAAGAACTTTTTTAGTGTCAGAGTTGTTGACAAATGGAATGCATTAGGCAGTGATGTGGTGGAGGCTGACTCCATACAGTTTCAAGTGTAGATATAATAGAACCCAATAGGCTCAGAAACCTGTACACCTGTTGATTGACAGTTGAGAGGCGGGACCAAAGAGCCAGAGCTCAACCCCCGCAAACACAACTAGGCGAGTATACACACACATGTAAAAAAAACAGTACACCCAACAGGTAAGGAATTGCTTTTGCAGCGAGTCATTGATGTTGAGCGGTAATGGTTATATAATGTTACTTCCTTCATGTCGGGGGAACATTTGGACACCTTGGAGGACAATACTCCTAACCTTGGGCGACTGGCGTATGTGATCCTTATACCTGAAATTATATTGGAGATGCGGAGTGAAGGAGAAATTGTGTTTTAACAGGTTGTTTTTGCTTGGCGAATTTGGAGACCGTTGCTACAAGAATTAAGCCCAACTACACGTTAAGAATACTTATATTTGTGTGCTTAATTGTCTGCCTGGTCGTTGTGTAGCTTATAAATCTTGTCTGCCTTTCAGGACAGTACTGACTCGACGTGAATACACCACTCCTCTGACTTGTCCACCAGAGCTTGTCTGGCCTCGCTCAAAACGTACAGTAAGCCTCCACCCTGGTCTTTCCTCCCTCAAAGGCCAGTGTATTGAGAGATCAGTCGTCCCTGGATGTTAAGGAACCCTCTGCTAGCTGCTCTCACTCCTCACAGCCCCGGTACTCCTAGGACAAGGCCTTCTTCTTTGCAGTGTTCGAATCTTATATTTGACGATTCGACAATACTTTACGTTTGTTAATACGGTATAGTATAGTGTGTATTAACTTGGGCTGTTTTAGGCCCGGTTGGGTCAGGTTAGGTTAGTGTTGGTAAAGTTAGAGAGATTTTCAAATCCGTTGGCGAACTGACTTTGATACAATGTGATTTGTACAGTGTGACAAGCAGGCGAAGTGTCCTGTGCCCCTCTGGCAGGCAGGCGAAGTGTCCTGTGCCCCTCTGGCAGGCAGGCGAAGTCTCTTATGACCCTAGTCGGCTACTGGCAAGTCACCAGGATGGCAACTCTCCATTAGTACCCGCGAGTTGCCTAACTCCCTGGTACTAATGTACGGCTTGGTGAACACAAGTATCAGGTGTTGTGAAGCAGACCCAAACGTCTCGCCCTTCTGAGGCATCGAACCGAGTGCTTACCGGTTTCCAAATGACCTCGTTAACACCTGCGTAACAGGTCCTGTATTATGCTTTCTAACTGAAGGCGTACTAGGCTTAGGAGAGAGAGATACTGAGACACACATAAAGAGATATACAGAGATATATATATAAAGAGACACACAGACACACAGGCGTGAAGTATACATGTATATCTTTGGAGTGTGAGGGAGGACGAAGCACCGGACACAAGGGGTAAACATCCGGTATTCATCGCTATTCTCGAGGGCTCTCCCGGCCTCCTGTTTGTTCAACTCCTCTGGCGCCGACGCCGACGCCACCCATATGTTTTATAATCATTCAAATTCACAAGTTATATATTTACAATTAAGGACACAAAATTACAAAGTTTGAATTGCAAGAACAAAACTCGGGAGCACTACTGAAGAAGCACTCGTGTCTTACACTGTGCTGGAGTGCCACCACACTCTGGTCTGGAGCACTAAACATGCCCTCAGGCCTCACACTCGGCCAGAGTGCCAACACACTCGAGTCTGGAGATAATCTGCCCCTTCAGTGCTAAGCTAATCACTACATTTACCTTTCTCTGTACACACACACACACTACACTGTGTGGTAGTGTGTGTGTGTGTGTGTGTGCACTTACAACTAGGTGAGGACACTAACACTTCGCAGAAAGAACTTTTTTTTTTACTCTGGGAAGAGTAGTTGGTAAATGGAGGGCATTAGGCAGTGATGTGGTGGAGGCTGACTCCATACACAGTTTCAAATGTAGATATGATAGAGCCCAGTAGGCTCAGGAACCTGTACACCTGTTGATTGACTATCGAGAGACGGGACCAAAGAGCCGAACCTCAACCCCCCGCAAGCACAACTAGGGGAGTACACTGTTACCCTTCACACGAGATGAAAGTCAAATACATTTCGACGAAAACCGTGTTAAAAAAAGATATCAGTATACAGGAAATGTTGTGGAAGATGTAATACTCTGGGAAAAGCCAATGGGTCCATCAGGCATCAACAAAGTTGGAGAAAGATGGCTGCCCGAGACGCAGATTTAGAGCACATGAAGAATAATATTAATATGTTTTACAGAATTTCGATGAAAGTGTTCACAGGACCGGCTCTCCTGGTGTGAGTGTTCACAGGACCGGCTCTCCTGGTGTGAGTGTCCACAGGACCGGCTCTCCTGGTGTGAGTGTCCACAGGACCGGCTCTCCTGGTGCGAGTGTCCACAGGACCGGCTCTCCTGGTGGGAGTGTCCACAGGACCGGCTTTCCTGGTGGGAGTGTCCACAGGACCGGCTCTCCTGGTGGGAGTGTCCACAGGACCGGCTCTCCTGGTGGGAGTGTCCACAGGACCGGCTCTCCTGGTGGGAGTGTCCACAGGACCGGCTCTCCTGGTGGGAGTGTCCACAGGACCGGCTCTCCTGGTGCGAGTGTCCACAGGACCGGCTCTCCTGGTGCGAGTGTCCACAGGACCGGCTCTCCTGGTGCGAGTGTCCACAGGACCGGCTCTCCTGGTGCGAGTGTCCACAGGACCGGCTCTCCTGGTGCGAGTGTCCACAGGACCGGCTCTCCTGGTGCGAGTGTCCACAGGACCGGCTCTCCTGGTGCGAGTGTCCACAGGACCCGGCTCTCCTGGTGCGAGTGTCCACAGGACCGGCTCTCCTGGTGCGAGTGTCCACAGGACCGGCTCTCCTGGTGCGAGTGTCCACAGGACCGGCTCTCCTGGTGCGAGTGTCCACAGGACCGGCTCTCCTGGTGCGAGTGTCCACAGGACCGGCTCTCCTGGTGCGAGTGTCCACAGGACCGGCTCTCCTGGTGCGAGTGTCCACAGGACCGGCTCTCCTGGTGCGAGTGTCCACAGGACCGGCTCTCCTGGTGCGAGTGTCCACAGGACCGGCTCTCCTGGTGCGAGTGTCCACAGGACCGGCTCTCCTGGTGCGAGGAAAGGGCAGGGATAGAGAGCTAGGGGGGGGGGGGGGGGGGGAATAGAGACGTAGTGCCTGTGGCGGCAAAACCTAATTGACAGTTTTGGATAATTTCGGGGACCTCTTAGTTTTTAGCGCTTGTCTTGCTAGACGTGGATAGTCGTGGGTGTTAATGTTATCTCGACTGTGTGGATATTATCCCACGGAGAAGGTGGATACTGCTGTGTAGTGGGTTTACATCCTGGGCAAGGTCAGTACGTCGACTTAGGATCTTCTTCTTGAGGTTATCTTGAGATGATTTCGGGGCTTTAGTGTCCCCGCGGCCCGGTCCTCGACCAGGCCTCCACTCCCAGGAAGCAGCCCATGACAACTGACTAACACCCAGGTACCTATTTTACTGCTAGGTAACAGGGGCATAGGGTGAAAGAAACTCTGCCCATTGTTTCTCGCCGGCGCCTGGGATCGAACCCAGGACCACAGGATCACAAGTCCATAGGATGGATATATATAAGAAATATAATGGCGGCGTGCAAGCATCCTGTCGGTTGCATGGGAAGAAACCTGTTATTTATCAGGGCAGGAAGTGGCTGCTGCTTGTTCCAGTCAGTCGTAGTACGGTAACACACATGCAGTTGCCTCACTACTGACTGGTCGTCTACTCTGAATGCTGCCAAGTACCAGTCACAACTAGTACTTCGTAGCACCAACCATTCAGTACCTGGTTCACCAAGTAGTATGAATGTACTTGGTGAACCCTTCAGTCTGGTTCACGGTATACGGTTATCCGCGGGATAGTCAAGCTTGGTGTCAGTTCGTGATTCAGGTTATGGAGGCCACAGGTATATCCTCCAAGGCCGGAACCTCTGGTTATCCCTAAATTGCACGAGGAAGCAGCAACAACCTGCTGCCTCTGCAGGAAGTGAGGCCTCTAGTGGTAACCGGAAGAGGCGCTTGAGGGGAAGGAGACAGGATAGGGAGGGGGGGGGGAAAGGGGCGTTCAAGAGAGAGGGGGGGAGAGAGAGCGTTCAAGAGAGGGGGGAGAGAGAGCGCGTTCAAGAGAGGGGGGTTCAATCCCCTGGCTTCCCGGGGATTGAACCCGGGAAGCCAGACATAGACTTGTACCCAGTATAACAATATTCCATCTCCTGTACTCCTAGCGCCTCGCCGCGCAAGAAGCGAGGCGCAGATAGATATACGATGACAATCTTCGTTGCTATTCATGTTGATAGTTCAGGAAAACACCTGTTTTCTGAAGGAGAGTTGTGGGGGAGTGTGTGGTGAGCGTTGGGGCGTGAGGCCAGGATTCCCGCCAGTGGCTCAGGTGCTGGGTCTCACCTGACGAGCTGTGGGGGTTTCCTGATGTGGCATCAACTTATATGCCACACAACACTCCAGGGCAGTCAAGTCATCGGGGACATTCCAAAACTGAAGAGCTATAAACGCCCAAGGGGACAATTTCAGTCCAATCTGTTGGTTAGAATAGGCGAGATGATTGTAAGAAGTAGGTGGAGACTAGTGACCAACCCCGACCACCCCACAAGGCTGCAACTACGAAGCGACGACGGACTGTGGACTACGAAGTGACTACGGACTGTGGACTACGAAGCGACGACGGACTGTGGACTACGAAGCGACGACGGACTGTGGACTACGAAGCGACGACGGACTGTGGACTACGAAGCGACGACGGACTGTGGACTACGAAGCGACGACGGACTGTGGACTACGAAGCGACGACGGACTGTGGACTACGAAGCGACGACGGACTGTGGACTACGAGGTGACTACGGACTGTGGACTACGGAGTGACTACGGACTGTGGACTACGGAGTGACTACGGACTGTGGACTACGGAGTGACTACGGACTGTGGACTACGAGGTGACTACGGACTGTGGACTACGAGGTGACTACGGACTGTGGTCTACGAGGCGACTACGGACTGTGGACTACGAGGCGACTACGGACTGTGGACTACGAGGCGACTACGGACTGTGGACTACGAGGCGACGACGGACTGTGGACTACGGAGTGACGACGGACTGTGGACTACGAGGTGACTACGGACTGTGGACTACGAGGTGACTACGGACTGTGGACTACGAAGCGACGACGGACTGTGGACTACGGAGTGACGACGGACTGTGGACTACGAAACGACGACGGACTGTGGACTACGAAGCGACGACGGACTGTGGACTGCGAAGCGACGACGGACTGTGGACTACGAAGCGACGACGGACTGTGGACTACGAAGCGACGACGGACTGTGGACTACGAAGCGACGACGGACTGTGGACTACGAGGCGACGACGGACTGTGGACTACGAGGCGACGACGGACTGTGGACTACGAGGTGACTACGGACTGTGGACTACGAGGCGACTACGGACTGTGGACTACGGAGTGACTACGGACTGTGGACTACGGAGTGACTACGGACTGTGGACTACGAGGTGACTACGGACTGTGGACTACGAGGTGACTACGGACTGTGGACTACGAGGCGACTACGGACTGTGGACTACGAGGCGACTACGGACTGTGGACTACGAGGCGACTACGGACTGTGGACTACGAGGCGACTACGGACTGTGGACTACGGAGTGACGACGGACTGTGGACTACGAGGTGACTACGGACTGTGGACTACGAGGTGACTACGGACTGTGGACTACGAGGTGACTACGGACTGTGGACTACGAAGCGACGACGGACTGTGGACTACGGAGTGACGACGGACTGTGGACTACGAAACGACGACGGACTGTGGACTACGAAGCGACGACGGACTGTGGACTACGAAGCGACGACGGACTGTGGACTACGAAGCGACGACGGACTGTGGACTACGAAGCGACGACGGACTGTGGACTACGAGGCGACGACGGACTGTGGACTACGAGGCGACGACGGACTGTGGACTACGAGGCGACGACGGACTGTGGACTACGAGGCGACGACGGACTGTGGACTACGAGGCGACGACGGACTGTGGACTACGAGGCGACGACGGACTGTGGACTACGAGGCGACGACGGACTGTGGACTACGAGGCGACGACGGACTGTGGACTACGAGGCGACTACGGACTGTGGACTACGAGGCGACGACGGACTACGAGGCGACGACGGACTGTGGACTACGAGGCGACGACGGACTGTGGACTACGAGGCGACGACGGACTGTGGACTACGAGGCGACTACGGACTGTGGACTACGAGGCGACTACGGACTGTGGACTACGAGGCGACTACGGACTGTGGACTACGAGGCGACGACGGACTGTGGACTACGAGGCGACGACGGACTGTGGACTACGAGGCGACGACGGACTGTGGACTACGAGGCGACTACGGACTGTGGACTACGAGGCGACTACGGACTGTGGACTACGAAGCGACTACGGACTGTGGACTACGAAGCGACGACGGACTGTGGACTACGAAGCGACGACGGACTGTGGACTACGAAGCGACTACGGACTGTGGACTACGAAGCGACGACGGACTGTGGACTACGAAGCGACGACGGACTGTGGACTACGAAGCGACGACGGACTGTGGACTACGAAGCGACGACGGACTGTGGACTACGAAGCGACTACGGACTGTGGACTACGAAGCGACGACGGACTGTGGACTACGAAGCGACGACGGACTGTGGACTACGAAGCGACGACGGACTGTGGACTACGAAGCGACTACGGACTGTGGACTACGAAGCGACTACGGACTGTGGACTACGAAGCGACTACGGACTGTGGACTACGAAGCGACGACGGACTGTGGACTACGAAGCGACGACGGACTGTGGACTACGAAGTGACGACGGACTGTGGACTACGAAGTGACGACGGACTGTGGACTACGAAGTGACGAAGGACTGTGGACTACGAAGCGACGACGGACTGTGGACTACGAAGCGACGACGGACTGTGGACTACGAAGTGACGACGGACTGTGGACTACGAAGTGTCGAGCATAGTAAGAGACCACCCCCCCCCCCCTCGCCGCTGTCCTCAATGAAATTTTTTTTCAAATGCGTTCTGAAATCTTGGATGTAATATCTTGCCGCCTTGGTTGGTTGTACAGCTCTGTATAATTCGCTAAATGTGAAGTATTTATGATACATGGTGGTACTCTGTAGCTAGATGGTGACTTAAATGCTGTACTGTGTTACCTCGAGTAATTGTTTTCACGAGTCATTGAAGTCAAGCTGATTGATCGATTGTTTCAAAACAGTTTAATTGATCTCTCGTGCGTGGGTGAGACAGTGACGAGTTCACTTCACGAGGGAACTTTGTCTCTCTAGTGACTTACTTCAATGTTCGTTAAAACGTCACAAATTAACTTTTTTTCCTTATAATTTCGTGAGAGAATTATTGTCTGTTCAGTTCGTCTTATCCAACCACTTGGGCTGGACGGTAAAGCGACGGTCTTGCGTCATGCAGGTCGGCGTTCAATCCCCGACCGTCCACAAGTGGTTGGGGCACCATTCCTTTCCCCCGTCCCATCCCAAATCCTTATCCTGACCCCTTCCCAGTGCTACATAGTCGTAATGGCTTGGCTCTTTCCCCCTGATAGTTCCCTTCCCTTCGTCTTATTGAGTCATAAGGACATCTTGTTTGTCAATAGTACTAACTCAAAGGCAGATTTGCTCATTGTTTTATGATTTTCGTGGGTTCGGTTCTCGCCGTGTACGGAGACTTCAGGCAACGTTTTCTGACACCTGATTCCCCTATTCACCTAGCAATAAATAGGTACCCGTGAGTTAGGAAGCTGTTGTACCATTAGGAGAGGCAGTCGTTGGCCAAAGGGGGACTTCGAGAAGCCTAACAGTCTCTGGTGAGAGTAGGCCTAGTTGGCATATGGGGAGTGTGTGCCAAGTGAGTCAACCCCATGCATGGGTCAGGAGTCAGTGCCCCGCACGCACGCACGCACGCACAGATACATAACTACAACCCTTACTGGATGTAAAAGGTGGACCATCTTCCCTGAGAACCAGACGTAGTTGTACGGGCTCCAGTAACCTCTCACACATGCCCGGTATTGTTGTTGCTGGCCTGGAAATCCCTCCTTCCGTCGTAGCGATAACTGAGTGTGTGGTAATCCCTGGAGAGAGGGAGGGAGAGATAGTGTGTGTGTGTGTGTGTGTGTGTGTGTGTGTGTGTGTGTGTGTGTGTGTGTGTGTGTGTGTGTGGTTAATGAATCGGTCTGGATGTTTTTAATACTCGCCTAATTGTGCTTGCGGGGGTTGAGCTTTGTCTCTTTAGTTCCGCCTCTCAACTGTCAATCAACAGGTGTACAGGTTCGTGAGCCTACTGGGCTCTATCATATCTACATTTGAAACTGTGTATGGAGTCAGCCTCCACCACATCACTTCTTAGAGCATTCCATTCAGATAACTCTATCATATCTTTGTGGCAGGATTTACCATCTCTGAAACCATGTTGGTGCTGAGTTACGAAGGTCCTTCTCTCCAGATGTTCTACTGGCTTTTGTCTTAACATCTCTTGTATCGCTTTGCATGCTATGTAAGTAAGGGACACAGACCCTGTTTGTTTCCCTCCTTGTATATTGTCACTTCATCGCATGTCTTCCAACTCTAGCAGTTCTCCTGTTCCCAGCGACTTAAGTATCGTAGTAGACGGGTAATAGAAGGTAATATCCATGGTAATATCCATGGTCATATGTGGACCTCACAGCCGTACTAGGGTCTAGCTTCATCAGACGCTTGTTGCTTCGTCTCTGTCTCAAGTCATCCAGTGTTGCTTAGTTTGGCTCCAAATCCCCGTCCCCACCCGCCCTTAGCTCAGGAACTTCTTCTTTCTCGATTGTGAAGACCTGCTGGAACCTCTTGTTGAGCTCTTCACACACTTCTCTGTCGTTCTCAGTAAAGGAGTCCTGTCCTATCCTCAGTCTCATCACTTGTTCCTTCACTCTATTTTTCCTCCTGGGGTAACTGAAGCAATTTGGGTTGGGTCTTCATATTAGTTTGAATGTGATTTTTAAATTGCTTATTTGCTTTCCCTTCTCACTTTGAGGTACTCATTCCTGGCTGCCTGGTACCCCTCTCTACCCTATGTTGTTATTTTAATCTTGTAGCGTTCCATGCCTTTTCCCTACGTCCCCAAGGTACTCAAATGCCTTAACATAGTGATCGCTCAATCCTAAAGGGGGATCTGAAGTTTACTTACCCTATGTCTTACCTCATTGTGTGATTATCGGGTCAAGTCTGGCTGATTCGTCATTGCCTCTCCTGCGTGCATGGACATGTTGGCGTAGGAAGTTACTTGTTACGGCTTCCGTGACTCTAGCTCACCATGTGTCACTATCACCTTGGGGGGTGTTCGATTCTCCCAATCTATTTTACCATGGTTAGAGTCCCCAATGATAAAGAGTCTAGACCCATTCCTATTTCCAACTGAGCATACTCCTGCCTAGGTCTTCTGTCGTTTTGTGCAGGATTGTAGATTACTGCTACTATTATTATAGATCTTCCCATTGTTAAGATTCCTGTTATATAATTACTGAGTTTTTTCACAACCTGGGATTTGCAGTTCCTTGGAAGTCCTGTCCTTCATCAGCGGTGCAACTCCTCCTGGTCCTCTGTCTTCCTCTGTCCCTTCTTATAACATCACACTCTTGGGGGAAGCTCTATTAATTATGAATCCTGACAGTTTTGTTTCCATGACTGCAATTTCAACAGGGCTATCCTCTTTTGTCCATTCCTTCAGTTTACTTAATTTGTAATTCCATCAATATTGGTGTACATGACTTTATAGTGCACTTATTGCATTCTCGGTTTCAAGGTCCGTCGTCGTGTGTGTGTGTGTCTGTGTCTGCCTTGGATGCGTTTTCAGTGTGTGTAGTGTGTTGTGAGGGGGGTTGATGGGGTTTGGCGAGTAGTTGGAAGGAGCAGGAACTGTTTGTGAGTTATTGCTGCTTGAGGAATTCAAGGGTGAGCTTGGCGAACATGTAAAAACAGCGGGTAATGGAAGGGTAGGTGTACTCGCCGAGGTGGGTGGGTGTATTCACCTAGTTGTGCTTACATGTAAAAATGTTGAGCTCTTTCGGCCCGCCTCTTAACTGTCAACCGATTTTTTTTTTACTCACCCCCCCCCCTTCCCCAAGAAGCAGCCCGTAACAGCTGTCCAACTCCCAGGTACCTATTTACTGCTAGGTAACAGGGGCATCAGGGTGAAAGAAACTCTGCCCATCTGTTTCCGCCGGCGCCGGGAATCGAAACCCGGACTAAAAGACCACGTATCCAGCGTGCTCTCCACTCGGCTACCAGTGTCCTACCAGCTACCAGTGTCCTACCAGTGTCCTACTCACCCAGTTGTGTTTACAGGGGTTGAGGTCTGGCTCTTTGGTCCCGCCTCTCAAATGTCAATCAACTAGTGTATACATTCCTGAGCCTATTGGGCTCTATCATATCTACACTTGAAAATATGTATGGAGTCGGGCTCCACCACATCACTGCCTAATGCATTCCATCTGTTAACTACTGACATTGAAATAAAAATTCTATCGTCCCTGTGGCTCAATTGGGTACTCAGTTTCCACCTTTGTCCCTTTGTTTGCGTACTACCCGTGTTAAACCTCTTTATCTACCCTGTCAATTCCTCTGAGAATTTTGTAAGTAGTGATCATGTCTCCCCGAGATCTTCTATCTTCCAGTGTCGTGAGGCGCATTTCACGCAGCCTGTCCTCGTAACTCATGCCTCTTCGTTCTGGGACTAGCCTAGTGGCATACCTCTAAACTTTTTCTAGCTGCTGTGTGTGTGTGTGTGTGTGTGTGTGTGTGTGTGTGGTAAATAGACCAGACAACAAAGACAGCCACATCATCATGTGACGTCGACTACCGTGCATCGTCGTCGGAAATGACTCTGTAACTCCTTTCTGGACGAGAATGCTGCGGCCAAAACTCCAGAACACTGAAATGTACGTTCGCGGAGGCCTGTATGTTTGTCAGAGTGTGAGTCGCTGTCATGGAGCCCAACAGGTGCAACCCTTCCCCTTCTCAAACACACACACACACACACACACACGAGAGAGAGCCAGACCTCACATCCCCATAGTGAGGATGATAGGTAAGCTGCACACGGCGTGAGGCAGCAGGTTATGGGGCAAGGGGATCGAGGCGCCGCCCAGGCAACCCTTCCTGCTAACTGTTGCGGGGAGGCGTGCCTTCCGCCGCCCTCTGTACCGCCCACCACAGTCTTTTTCCCTCCCCACCACCACTACCAACCGCGTCTTCAGCCCCACCTGTTGACCAGCTGTTGTGACCGTGCTGGTCAAGAAAGGGATTACTGGGTACAGTGTTTTGGAGGACCCGGAGCCTCGTCTCCCAGCATCTAGGCGAGAGGTTGAGAGAGAGAACAACCTCGCCTGACCTCTTGCGTTCCCAGCGGTAGAGGGTCACACCCTCTACACGCTACCTGCGCTCTCTCGCTCTCTCTCTCGCTCTCTCTCTCGCTCTCTCTCTCGCTCTCGCTCTCTCTCTCTCTCGTGCGCAGACGTCAACACCAGGATGCACAACGTTGCCGCCCAAATAATTACACGAAGAAAGGAGCGGAAACCTACCCAGTCATTGCATGATTCACTGTGTATACACACATGGACGCAGGACTCGCCTCAGCTAGAGGACTCGCCTCAGCTAGAGGACTCGCTTCAACTAAAGGCGAGTCCTGCTTCCTTGATTTCTTCCATATGGACCAACGTACCCACTAATATAGGTATGTGTGTGTGTGCATATCTGCTGTGCCAGGTGAGTACGACGGGCTCACCATAGCCCGCGCTGCATGGAATTTTTATTCCCAGTAGCTGAATCTAAAACTACAAGTATAACAACACTAATATTCCAGAAGCGTCAGTCCAAGAAATTTATGACTGGTAGTTACTTCATCTCTTTATATCTCCCTCTAATTCACCTCAGATCACGTCAGTAACGCCGTCACTACGAAACAAAGCATGGAAACGGGACCTCTGTTTGGTCCTCTGGATGTACACAAGAGCGGGCTGCAGGCGTGTATGGGTCCCTTGTCAACCCGGCCTCTTAAAAATAGCGTCACTTTAGGCTGGTATACGCGCCGCTATGGCCAAATTTGGACGTAATTTGAAATGAAATCGACTCGCAAAAGTGACGTACTGTCCCGTTTTTTGTTTGAGTCGTTCGGCTTACTCGGCCAGCTTAGAAGAGGATTCTTTCCATTAACGTTAGCTTGTTCTCTCATTGTCAAACTTTGTATACCTTTAGGTCATAATATGTTGGGTTAGTTAGGCTGGCCCAAGCCCGGCTGGGTTAGATTTGGTTGGTTTAGGTTGAGTTAGGTTAGGTTGGGTTTCAAAATCCGATGGCTAATTGATTGTCTTGTGACAAATGTGACTTGTAACTGTTTTGTTTTGCTTAATTTACTTTGTGTTGTCCCCGGGCTCCTGCCTCCCCCTTCCCTCCCCCTCGTGCGGGGAGTGTGTTGCTCTGGTGCCAGCGACAAACAACAAACACCCCTCGGTGTTGTTTGTCACCGGGAGACAAACAACAACACCGCCACCAACCTTCACAACCATGGCAGGGATGCCATAACACAAGGCTGGAATCCTAAATTTCACTCCGTGAAGAAAGGTTGTTTAATAGAGTTTTTAACGCCAATAAGAACAATGGTGCGGCCTCAACTGCCTGCCCTCGACCATGGCGCGAGTCACCCCGACCCTCACGCACAAGCGCCCATGACCTGCACATCAGGGATCATGTATATACAAACCTCGACACATTTACACTTGGCCTACTTATTACTGAAATCCAGGGTTCGGGTTCGATCCCGGGCGCCGGCGAGAAACGGTAGGCAGGGTTTCTTTCACCCTATGCCCCTGTTATCTAGCAGTAAATAGGTACCTTTGAGTTAGTCAGCTGTCACGGGCTACTTCCTGGTGTGTGTGTGTGTGTGGTGTGGAGAAAAAAAATAGTAGTAGTAGAAACAGTTGATTAACAGTTGAGAGGCGGGCCGAAAGAGCAGAGCTCAACCCCCGCAAGCACAACTAGATGAATACACTGTAGACCCTGATGAAATCTCACCATGGATACTAAAAGAAGGATCAGAAGCAATGTTTACCACTCTCGATGGTGTATAACAAGTCACTGATAAAAGGAGAACTGCCACAAATTTGGAAGACTGCTAATATAGTCCCAATATGCAAGAATGGGGCACAGACAGAAGGCACTGAACTACAGGCCAATGTCCTTAACTTGCATGCCATGCAAGGTAACGGAGAAAATTGCGAGAAAAAACTAGTAGAACATCTGGAGAGAACGTACTTTGTAACGCTTCACCATCATGGATTCAGGGATGGCAAATCTAACCTCAGGATTAAAAGGATTCTATGACCTGGCGACAAAAATTAATCAGGAAAGATATAGGTGGACAGACTGCATATTTTGGAATTGTCAGAGAGCGTTTGATACAGTACCCCCATAGGAGACTAGTCCATAAGCTGGAGATGCAGGCAGGAATGAAAGGGAAGGTACTCCGGTGGATAATGGAGTACTTAAGCAACAGAGGACAGCGAATCACTGTGAGGGATGAGGTCTCAGAGTGGCGAAATGTCACAAGTGAAGTACCACAGGGTTCAGTCCTTGGACCTATTCTGTTTCTGATATATGTAAATGATCTCCTAGAGTGAATAGACTCGTTCCTCTCAATGTTTGCTGATAATGCCAAATTTATGAGGAGTATTAAGACAGAGGAAGATTATATGAAGCTACAAGATGACCTAGACAAGCTGAAGGAATGGTCCAACAAATGGTTAAGTTCAGCCCAAGTAAATGTACGGTAATGAAACTAGGCAGAGGAAATAGGCCATATACAGGATACCGAATGGGAGATGAAGTCCTTCACGAAACGGACAGAGAAAGATTTAAGAGTTGATATCACATCAAACCTGTCTCCTGAAGCTCACATAAAAAGAATAACATCTGTGGCGTATGCGAGGCTGGCTAACATCAGAACTGCCTTCAGGAATCTGTGCTAGGAATCATTCAGAACCTTGTATACCACATATGACGTTTCGGTCCGTCCTGGACCATTCTCAAGTCGATTGTGAGACAATAGACTTGAGAATGGTCCATGACGGACCGAAACGTTGTCGTCCCTTCACCTTCTAGTGTGTGGTCTGGTCAACTTATTTTAGCCACGTTATTGTGACTCATCGCCTGCATACCACATATGTAAGACCAATCCTGGAGTATGCGGCCCCAGCATGGAGCCCGTACCTTGACAAGCACAAGATGTAGCTGGAAAAAGTTCAGAGGTATGCCACTAGGCTAGTCCCAGAACTAAGAGGCATGAGATATGAGGAAAGGCTGCGTGAACTGCACCTCACGTCGCTGGAAGACAGAGGAGCTCGGGGAGACATGATCACCACAAACAAAATTCTCAGGGGAATTGACACGGTAGACCAGGATGGATTATTTAATCCGGGTGATACACGCACAAGGGGACACAGGTGGAAGCTGGGTACCCAAATGATCCACAGAGACATTAGAATTAACTTTTTTAGTGACAGAGTAGTTAGTAAATGGAATGTACTAGGAGATGATGTGGTGGAGGCTGACTCCATACACAGTTTCAAATGTAGATATGATAGACCCCAGTAGGCTCAGGAATCTGTACACCAGGTGATTGACAGTTTGAGAGGCGGGACCAGAGAGCCAGAGCTCAAACACCACAAGCACAACTAGGTGAGTACACACTATATGAATCCTTCAGAAAGTCTCATAAAAATACTATCATCAGAGATTAAATTTTTCAGTTTGGAAGACGTCATCTGTGGAAGGACATGCTATATTGGAAACCAGTGAACCCATATGGAAAAGTGGAGACAGTGATAGGAAGTCTAGTATAATCTAGTATAGACCAGTCGGGGTCCGTCCCCAATGCCACCTTTAAGAAATCTCGGCATGTATAGCAAACTGCGATTTTTTTATGGTTTTAAATCTGGGATTTGTTTTCCTCGACGACGTGTCTTAGTGGCCCCCTGGAAAATTCAGGTAAATTTAAATTAAATAAAACTAATTATTAATTTTAATTCTCACAGACTATGTTTATATTATCTTGTCTTGCTTTCCGACTGCCCCTCCTTACCTTGAGGTTACCTTGAGGTGCTTCCGGGGCTTAGCGTCCCCGCGGCCCGGTCGTCGACCAGGCCTCCTGGTTGCCGGACTGATCAACCAGGCTGTTGGACGCGGCTGCTCGTAGCCTGACGTACGAGTCACAGCCTGGTTGATCAGGTATCCTTTGGAGGTGCTTATCCAGTTCTCTCTTGAACACTGTGAGGGGTCGGCCAGTTATGCCCCTTATGCCTCCGGTCACTACCCTTCAATAGAATCCTTGGTGAATGAGATACTTTTGATATAATTCGCCTTGTGTGGTTTTGTTCTGGTATTGGCATCATCATTAGTGATAAGTAGCGACTCTTGAATACCCTCCAACTTTGATGGTGCTAAATAATCTGGCTTGAGGGCCTTCTTTTGATAATTTCTTATATTATCTTATGTATACACAATATTACATTGGAAAGTCTGGGGACATATATATGGCTTCATTGCACCAAAGGAATCTTGAAATAAACTTTGCAAATTTATTGCAGCATGCGACGAATATTGGAAATCATTTTCAGGAGAAAAAGATAAAAAGGCTGATAGGAATATCCAGTTGAGACAAGTCACCCTTCTAAATTCTCAAATACGTTTTCTTTTAGAATGACACGAAAGAAAATGCTATTTGCTAATAACAGGAGAGACTGAGGTTATCTTGAGGTGATTTCGGGGCTTTGCGTCCCCGCGGCCAGGTCCTCGACCAGGCCTCGTTTTTGTTACACCCCTCCAGGAAGCAGCCCGTAGCAGCTGTCTAACTCCCAGGTACCTATTTACTTCTAGGTGAACAGGTTCATCAGGGTGAAAGATACTCGGTCTATTTGTTTTCGCCTCTACTGGGGATCGAGCCAGGAACCTTAGGACTACGTATCTCGAGCGTTGTTCACTCGGCTATGATGCCCCTAGTAGGTAAACAAATAAACAAACATTTTATTTAGGCAAACACACACACACACACACACACACACACACACACACACACACACACACACACACACACACACACACACACACACACACATACACACACATTACACACGAGCAAATGTAAAGTTATGGAAATGGAACTAGGAGATAGGAGACCAAAGGGACAGTACACAATGAAGGGGAACAGCCTACCTGTAACGATGCGTGAAAGAGACCTGGGGGTGGACGTAACACCTAATCTATCTCCTGAGGCACATATAAATAGGATAACGACAGCAGCGTACTCTACACTGGCAAAAGTTAGAACATCATTCAGAAACCTAAGTAAGGAGGCATTTAGGGCGCTTTACACTGCCTACGTAAGGCCAGTCTTAGAGTATGCTGCCTCATCATGGAGTCCCCATTTGAAGAAGCATATAATGAAACTGGAAAAGGTTCAGAGGTTTGCAACGAGACTCGTCCCAGAGCTACGAGGGATGGGGTACGAGGAGCGCCTGAGGGAACTGTGCCTTACGACACTAGAAAGAAGGGAGAGGGGGGACATGATAGGAACGTATAAGATACTCAGAGGGATTGGCAGAGTGGACATAGACGAAATGTTCACACGGAATAGTAACAGAACGAGGGGACATGGATGGAAGCTTGAAACTCAGATGAGTCACAGAGATGTTAGGAAGTTTTCTTTTAGCGTGAGAGTAGTGGGAAAATGGAATGCACTTCAGGAACAGGTGGTGGAAGCAAATACTATTCATAATTTTAAAACCAGGTATGATAGGGAAATGGGACAGGAGTCATTGCTGTAAACAACCGATGCCCGAAAGGCGGGATCCAAGAGTCAATGCTCGATCCTGCAGACACAACTAGGTGAGTACACACACACACACACACTATATCCCTGTACATGAACTGGTGTACAGGGTCCTGAGCCTATTGGGCTCTATCATATCTACATTTGAAACCGTGTATGGAGTCAGCCTCCACCACATCACTGCCTAATGCATTCCATCTGTCAACCACTTTGACACTGAAAAGGTTCTTTCTAATATCTCTGTGGCTCATGTGGACACTCAATTTCCACCTGTGTCCCCTAGTGCGTGTGCCCCTAATATAGGGGCACCCTATATAAGGGGTACACGCTTTGGCCCCCACGACCTTTGTATATTGTAAATACTGCAAACTATTATTGTAAACTAATTATTATTGTATCCTAGACTATATTTGATGGTGAGAAGTAAAATAGAGGAAGGAAGGTAGGAATAAAGGTGGGATGAAGGAAAGAAAGGTTTAGAAAACGTGGACAGGGTAGGGAGGGACTCGTCTGTGGGGCAACAGAAAACGAGGAGTGCACGGGAAGGGGGAAGGTAGGATAAGAGAGGGGAGGAGGAGGAGGGGTAGGAAGGAGCAGGAGAGAGTAAGTAGGAATAGAGTACTCTGATGAATGAATACTAATATATACTTACTGAGTAACACTTCCTACCGGTTGCACTTGGTAACACTGTTATTGAACACTGGGGGTATTTATATTTAACGTAATATGAACTGACATATGGTGTACCACTGATGGTTACACCGGGACCAAAGGTACCCTGCCAAGGAAATGCTACACAGGATTAACTAAGCTGCCACCATCCTGCCTGTCCAGTAACTATATCAAGCAATGAGGCAAGAAACATTGCTTGACTTGGAGAGTCCTCTTTTCTTATTGTCATTAATTACGGGCCGGGTGTTAACGACACTATATACCGAGGATAATAGGATCCAACAGTTGACACAGACGGAAAGTTTAACATGAGTTTATTGAGAACAAAATATGATATTCACCAACTATAAAGCCCTACTTTAACACTGGCAAATGTTAAGTAATTTAGACATGGAACAATACCATCAGAGATCACACTTTACCTTGAGACTCTGCCTCTCCATCCGGTGGATTCCCTCTGTCTCTCCCTGGCTGTGTGATTTAAATTTAATTTTTTTTTAATTTGGCCCGAGGGGCGAGTTTATTGGGCAGCGCCACTCATCTTGTGAGTGGACACACCGCCATAGCAGCATGTACAACACTCCCCAATAGGAAAAAAACCCGCTGGGTTGTTCATCCTGTCACTTGTACCCAGACACAGCTGGGACTTGCTTAACTGTCTCAAGTGAACAGCTCCTCAAACAAGAAGATTAACATCAACCCTTAAAAGCTTACGTTATCTTGCGGGTGCAAAATGGGGAAATCTTTTAAGAACAGTATCAATATGTGACAAATAGTGTTTTCCTAACTCAAACAATGTGGGGTTTATTATTCTACACATATTTCTAATGTCTCTCAGGTGTTCACATTCACGTAGATAGTGGTCAAGGCGGTGTCCATCACTCACCACAGATTCTGCAACTTCGATGATCAACTGTTGTTTCCATTCCAAATCTCCATGGATATTTGTATCCAAGACGGATTCTCGCTATTACTGATTCTCTCCCTCGTCCTCCTCCTCTTCGGCCATAACGATTGGGATTGCCAGCTGCAACCATGTTGTACCATCGTACAGATTCACTGGTTTGTGCTTCTATCCTCCGTTCCTCAGTTACCTTGTCACGGTGATGTTGCCTGATAATACCTCTAATTTGTAGTGGAGTCTTGGATATGAAGTATTCAATATGGTCTCCTTCAGCGCCTTCAGCAGCCAGCACATCTGCTCGTTCATTTCCACATATTCCAACATGGGAGGGGATCCACAGAAACTTGATGACTCTTCCCTGATTGGTAAGTACTCTCACAGCTCTCTTAATTTCAGCGACTATTGCAAGATTTTCTGCCTGATTTTTACTTAGGCTTTGCAGTGCTGCTTTTGAATCGGTGCAAATCACTGCACCATTAGTGTTCCGTTCAAGAAACCGTAACGCCATAACAATGGCAGTTAGCTCTGCTTGCGTTGAAGAGGCATAGTTCTCAATACATGCTTTTTCTTCATTTCTGCGTTGGAAAGTATTATCCTTACCTCGGTAGTATAGTGGTGAGTATCCCCGCCTGGCTGTGTGATGTTCTTCACAGACCAGCTCTCGACCCTGGTATCCAGCACTCTCCCTCTCTAACTTCCCTACAGGGGCATATATACACCCACGCCCCCACACCTGCCACGCCCTCTATTGGCTGAGAGAAGAGAGGGAGAGTTGCTGTTGCTAACCTACATGAGGATACAAGAAGTCTGCCCCACACGTGCACAAACACTCGAGAAATTTGCCATTAAGATGTTTGACAGACACCATACACCTCTTCAAGGAGGGAAATTATGAATTTCGGGTGTGGCTGACCTCTGACCTGGCTGAAATGGGTAGATCCATGGATGTTTACACATAAGAATCTGGAGGTCTAATTCCATTACAATGTTTGACAAGATGATCAAGAAATATCACCTACTTGAAACTAGCTGACTAAGACTATCTTCTTGAGGTTATCTTGAGATGATTTCGGGGCTTTTTTAGTGTCCCCGCGGCCCGGTCCTCGACCAGGCCTCCACCCCCAGGAAGCAGCCCGTGACAGCTGACTAACACCCAGGTACCTATTTTACTGCTAGGTAACAGGGGCATAGGGTGAAAGAAACTCTGCCCATTGTTTCTTGCCGGTGCCTGGGATCGAACCCAGGACCACAGGATCACAAGTCCAGCATACTGTCCACTCGGCCGACCGGCTCCCTCGGCCGAGTGGACAGGTCATCTTGGCTGACCTGGGTGTGAGCTCTAGGGAGGGGGGCGGGGGGGTCATGGGAGTTACAAGTAGGCCCCACGATCTTCGTCTCTCTGACGGAGGACGCAGCTGGGCCCAGCAACACTGTCTCCCTGTCGAGGAAGAAGGTATTGAGGGGCATGAAGGAGGACCCTTCAGATAGTCACCTGGAGGACGACCTTCACCACGTAACACGACGCTGTCCACCAGCTCCAGGGGATCCTGGAGGTCTCGGGGCGTGGAGGCACCAGCACCCACAAGAGGAGGACGTGGCTTAGCCAGCCCTGCCACCTCTTTTTTGGGCAGGTACGGAAAATATCTGGTACCACACCTTGAGTAGTACTGCTGGTGCTGCTGGAGGCGCAGACGGAGGCGTTCATTCATCACTACCCAGCAGTAATACGTGATACGGCACCAGCCACAATATAGGACTGAGAATAGGAGATACTTTTCCACCCACATGGTTATAAACCCTTGGAACCGCCTAATAAAAAAACTGTTTGATTTCCTGTACTCGTCGAGGCCGCCGGCTTCCTGTACTCGTCGAGGCCGCCGGCTTCCTGTACTCGTCGAGGCCGCCGGCTTCCTGTACTCGTCGAGGCCGCCGGCTTCCTGTACTCGTCGAAGCCCTCGGGTAAATTCCAGGAAAATTCAGATATATCTTAAACAGTCAGTGCGTGCAGTTTGCTTGAGGGTTTACTGCCCACGCGACGACTGCACGAGATGTGAGGTTGGGAGACGCGACACAGTGGCGCGTCAAGCCTTTATTGTTGTTGTTGACAGTTGATGGCGGGCGTCCAGGATGCTGGAAAATTTGACTTTATGTTTGGCGGCGAGGGCTGGATGTTGTGCTGATGGCGTCAGCTGATCGGTGGTGTTGCTACGGTTACGCTTTCCACGTACTCACCTAGCTGTGCTTCCGGGGGTTGAGCTTTGGCTGTTTGGTCCCGCCTCACATTCAACTGGTGTACAGATTCTCTAGCCTATTGGGCTCTATCAAAACTTATGTATGACTCCGAATGGTGCGAGTAATATGAATTAAGTGGTTGTTGTTATAGATTCAGCTACTCGGAACAAGTTCCAAGTAGCACGGGCTAGGGTGAGCCCGTAACTTACCTGGCACAGGAGCGGGGCAAGAAGCATTGGCTATGGTTAGCCTGACAACAGATGACTAGCTCCCGGTAACATATATATTGCAAGATGAAGAGAGGCATCATAAATGATACATGTTACCCAAACGCATCTTTCTTGCCGCGGGAATCGAACCTGGTACCCTATGCCTGTGATGCAACTGTGCTGACCACTATTCCACCACCCCGTCCTCCTAAGGTTCCCCAACGTCAAGAAAGCGCTCAATGTCCTCTCCTAACCTCCCAGAGGACCCAAAACAAAAAACGGGACAGTACGTCACTTTCGCCAGCCGCTTCCATTTTCTAGTACGACTTTTTTGGCTTTATGTAACGCATACGAGCGAAATGCGACGTTCTTTGTAGGAGGACAGGTTGATTCCTCGGGACACATGTTGTAGCCATCAATACTATGGAGCATCTTTACGCCCCTGGCAGCACCAGCTGTAGCACTCAGTGAAGAGGCTTCACCAAGTGAAGAGGCTTCACCAAGTGAAGAGGCTTCACCAAGTGAAGAGGCTTCACCAAGTGAAGAGGCTTCACCAAGTGAAGAGGCTTCACCAAGTGAAGAGGCTTCACCAAGTGAAGAGGCTTCACCAAGTGAAGAGGCTTCACCAAGTGAAGAGGCTTCACCAAGTGAAGAGGCTTCACCAAGTGAAGAGGCTTCACCAAGTGAATTAAAGACTGCCCCTTTCAGCCACTGTCTTTCTACTCTAACACTATGTAAGATAGCATACCATAAAATTGTAACAGTATCAAATGCATATTATAGTTGTATATTTTATAGTTCCGTATATAGGCTTACAGTTGGTTACGTTGGATTAGGTGTTTTTGTTCTGTGGTCAGATATTTGTATAAACACGCGAATGAAGAGTTTTGAGAACTATAGGCTACTGTGAGTGTCGACCGATTCTCTACCTTCAAATCATTACGTTTAATGTTAATATTTTACTTGATAAACGAATTTTTCTCAAATATAAGAAAAATGGGTAATTAGTCTAGGTAGGCTGAGTTGTTTTGAGTACCTGAAATATACCTGATGGTATGGGGGGGGGGGGGGGGTTCTGGGAGTTCTACTACTCCCCAAGCCCGCCCCTGGGTTTACTTAAGATCGAGCACGTTGTTCTTTGGAGCGGCCTGCAGGCCCACGTATCCACTACAGCCCGGTTGGTCCAGCACTTGCAGGAAAGTGTCCCATTTGTCATGCCATGCCTTGAGCCTCTTGTTGATCACTTGTGACACAAAGATTATTGATGTGTGTGTATTTGTGTGGGTGATTAGATATGTATGTGTATGTATATATGTGTACGCATATATATATATATATATATATATATATATATATATATATATATATATATATATATATATATATATATATGTACATGTATGTATGAGAATGTGCACATGTATATATAACGTTAATAATTTTGTAACTAGCGTCAACAATTGTTATTTGCTTAGCTAAACGAACTAGAGAGTTCAGTTCCTGAACCGATTATGTGCCTCTGTAATCCTTTACACCACCGCCCACGGGATGGGTATGGGGTGCATAATAAAAAAAGAAATTGAATGAATTTAAATTGAAAGCCAGAATCATGGGTGGGAGGGGTATGGGATATATAATAATAATATTTTATATACAAGACGGTACAATGGGTTGGTGAGATTGCATTTGTGATATTTTTACATTCTTGCAAAGCCGCTAACACGCATAGCGTTTGGGGTCAGTCCATAATCTGACATATCAGGTAAGGTGAAGAGGTACATTGTAGCAAGGTTTTATATCAATGATAAATATTTAGAGGTGATTACACTAGTAAAGGTTAAGTACTTAATTAGTCTTGGGTACTAATGTTGGGGAAGTGGGTAGTACAAGAGAGTCTGAAGCACAAGGTAGGAAACTATGAGGATTAAATTAGGTACTTTTTGGTTTTACTTTTGAACAGGGAGATCTGATTGAAGACCGGGCCGCAGGGACGCTAAGCCACGTAATTATCGCAAGGTAGGACATGGGTTGGACAATTTTTTTTAATTCATCAGGGAGTGAGTTCCAAAGACTGGGTCCTTCTATTTGCATGGAGTGTTTACACAGATTTAGTCTGATTCTGGGGATATCAAAGAGATATTTATTTCTAGTGTGGTGCTCATGGGTTCTAATACACCTATCAGGGAAAAGTTTCAGATCAAGATTAGCATTTAGGAACAAGGTTTTGTACATGTAAATGGCACATGAGAATGTGTGGAGTGAGTGTATGTTTAGCATGTTAAGGGACTTAAAGGACTGTGTTATAGTTCTAACAGCAGATTTTTGTTGAGTGATGATGGACTTGAGGTAATTTACAGTGGTTGAACCTCGTGCACAGATACCGTATTTAAGATAGGGATAGATTAGATTAGTGCGTAGCATATACTGAGAGGAGAGCAGAGTGGGGGAACATATCTGATTTTAGAAAGTATATTGACCGTTTTTGAGTCATTTTTTGGCTGTGTTGTTAAATGTGGGTGTTGAAGTTCAGTCTATTCAAGTTCCTGGGCCAAGGAACTTTCCTTCATTTTTATTGGTAATGTTAACATTGTTTATCTGAAGTTAAATCTGATTGGATGATTTGGTACCAAATAAAATGTAGAAGGTCTTGCTTATGTTTAGTGTAAATTTGGTGGTTAACTTCCATGATTGGACTTTTTTAATTCATTGTTGACAATATTATTTAGTGTGTGGAGGGGGGGGGGTCAGAATAGATGAAGGTAGTATCGTCAGCAAATAGTACAGGTTTAAGAATATTTAGAATGTTAACAATGTTAATAACTCATTGCTTTAATAACCCTCACTGTATTTTCCCATTTCTAAACTTTCCCTTCACCTGGGCTTCCTCATCCTCTTTACCCCCCCCTCCCAACCCCGGTCACTCACGGAAACTTGTTTCTGGAGTGAGTGAAGCCCCAGGAGTGCCCGTTACTTCCCGCCACGTAACTCCGCCCGTCCTCATCAACAACAGCTGTACTGTTCGCTAATCCGGCCGTCTCTCTATAACATCTCCCCTAAATTTAAAACAATTTACAGATAATTGGCTCTTAACCGCTCATGGCTTGGTGTTGGGCTTAAGACCTATCCACCGCGGGGGGGGGGGGGGGTTTAAAGCCACCACTATAGCTTACTGACCAACCGGCAAGTATATATTTTGGTCCACAATATAGTCCAGGACAAAATGCTTCACCCAAGTGCTGCAAATATAAATAATTGCAGATAGAACAGAATCAACTAGCATAACCTAGGCCCTAACTATACACACACAAGTATACATATACATTTATATTTATATGTATTTACGATACATATACGAAACATTTTAGATTTAAATTTACATTTTATGTAAATGAACCAACTATAAATTTATATTTATTAATACATTTACGAAAATTTATATTTTTGAGTACAGACTTTTGATTACATTCATACATTAACATTGACGAATGTGTCTTTGGGATGGTCCGGAGCTTGAACGACCATGGGATGGTCCGCAGCTTGAACGACCATGGGATGGTCCGGAGCTTGAACGACCATGGGATGGTCCGGAGCTTGAACGACCATGGGATGGTCCGGAGCTTGAACGACCATGGGATGGTCCGCAGCTTGAACGACCATGGGATGGTCCGGAGCTTGAACGACCATGGGATGGTCCGCAGCTTGAACGACCATGGGATGGTCCGCAGCTTGAACGACCATGGGATGGTCCGCAGCTTGAACGACCATGGGATGGTCCGCAGCTTGAACGACCATGGGATGGTCCGCAGCTTGAACGACCATGGGATGGTCCGCAGCTTGAACGACCATGGGATGGTCCGGAGCTTGAACGACCATGGGATGGTCCGCAGCTTGAACGACCATGGGATGGTCCGGAGCTTGAACGACCATGGGATGGTCCGCAGCTTGAACGACCATGGGATGGTCCGCAGCTTGAACGACCATGGGATGGTCCGGAGCTTGAACGACCATGGGATGGTCCGGAGCTTGAACGACCATGGGATGGTCCGGAGCTTGAACGACCATGGGATGGTCCGGAGCTTGAACGACCATGGGATGGTCCGGAGCTTGAACGACCATGGGATGGTCCGGAGCTTGAACGACCATGGGATGGTCCGGAGCTTGAACGACCATGGGATGGTCCGCAGCTTGAACGACCATGGGATGGTCCGCAGCTTGAACGACCATGGGATGGTCCGGAGCTTGAACGACCATGGGATGGTCCGGAGCTTGAACGACCATGGGATGGTCCGCAGCTTGAACGACCATGGGATGGTCCGCAGCTTGAACGACCATGGGATGGTCCGCAGCTTGAACGACCATGGGATGGTCCGGAGCTTGAACGACCATGGGATGGTCCGGAGCTTGAACGACCATTACCTGAGGAAGCGTCGTTACTCCGCCTGGGATAATAAAGTGAATGATAGGTTTGGTGTTGGGCATTAAGGCCTATCAACTACACGAAGGTTATTTGGCACGTGACGCAGACTCACTACCCAACCACCATGTACACCTTAACCCTAAACACAGGTCAGGGCCACTGTAAACTCAGTATATATATATACACACCGAGAAATAGGGTGTATGTACACCCTATATTCTGAGTCTCCATCCCTGCAGTGGACAGTGAAATCTGCAGCCATCTTTCAACTGCTGGGTGAACACTTCACAGGTCGCTGGCACTGCTGGGTGAACACTTCACAGGTCGCTGGCACTGCTGGGTGAACACTTCACAGGTCGCTGGCACTGCTGGGTGAACACTTCACAGGTCGCTGGCACTGCTGGGTGAACACTTCACAGGTCGCTGGCACTGCTGGGTGAACACTTCACAGGTCGCTGGCACTGCTGGGTGAACACTTCACAGGTCGCTGGCACTGCTGGGTGAACACTTCACAGGTCGCTGGCACTGCTGGGTGAACACTTCACAGGTCGCTGGCACTGCTGGGTGAACACTTCACAGGTCGCTGGCACTGCTGGGTGAACACTTCACAGGTCGCTGGCACTGCTGGGTGAACACTTCACAGGTCGCTGGCACTGCTGGGTGAACACTTCACAGGTCGCTGGCACTGCTGGGTGAACACTTCACAGGTCGCTGGCACTGCTGGGTGAACACTTCACAGGTCGCTGGCACTGCTGGGTGAACACTTCACAGGTCGCTGGCACTGCTGGGTGAACACTTCACAGGTCGCTGGCACTGCTGGGTGAACACTTCACAGGTCGCTGGCATGTTTAAATCAATATATTACCAACAAAATAACTTCCGCAAGTTATTTAGCCGCCTCTGACTTGTGTGGATCGATAGATTGGTCGATATATCTACTGCACAGATTCCAAGGCTGACGAAGCTGTGGTCGAGGGCACCTGGAGGTACGAGCCGCCTCCACACCCCCGATACTGTTACACAAACACTATTCAAAGTCAATAAATCACAGTACTGTACTATATACTGTGTGTGTCTCGCTGGAATATGCTGTCCATTATGTATGTGGGTCTGTTAGCATGTAATGTGATGTTTCAAACTTAATTTTTTAGGTTTTATTTTGACTTTTTGAGATCAAATTATATAAGACTAGACACGTTTGTTTACATTTGCCTTACAGGTAAGTGGAGGCGGTGCGCGGTGGTGCTGGGGTGAGGGGGCGCCGCGCCTCAGTCAGTCACTGCCGCACCTCGGTCACCGCCGCGCCTCAGTCACCGCCGCACCTCACAACCTCCGGAAAACCTGTCTTTGCGTGGCAATAATAAGTGAGAAGTTAGTGTTGGAACCAGAGAAGTGAAGCGTGTGGTTAAGCGATGAGCTGTACGAACAAGTGACCAACTGGGACGTTGTTTACGCCCAGAAATGACAATTATATTTTATGCTCATTCCGATAGTGAGAATTGATGTAATGTTATAACCTGGTAGTGGTGGTGGGGTAGATAACGGTGTTATGGGAGAGTGTGTCTGTGGGAGAATTACCTGTGGGAGAATTACCTGTGGGAAAGTTACCTGGGGTACCGAGAGGGGGTTGGGGCATCACCCCCCACACCCCACCTTCCCAAATTAGGTCGGTAACGTTTGCAAATTTTTCAACTTCTTCATAAAACTTCCCACAACACCGTCAGGGAGACAGGAAGTGGATATCAGAGAGAGAGAGAGAGAGAGAGAGAGAGGACTTCCGAGTGGGGGAGAGGGAGTGAGAGAGGAGAGGGGGGGGGGAGGGGATGTGTGCTAAAGGTCACTCCGATAAATTGTTGTGTCAAGCATCAGTCATGCCTTCGTCTCCTGCTGCCTGATGTCTGTCATCTACCCCACCACCATCCAGTAGACTGATCATCTACCCCACCACCATCCAGTAGACTGATCATCTACCCCACCACCATCCAGTAGACTGATCATCTACCCCACCACCATCCAGTAGATTGATCATCTACCCCACCACCATCCAGTAGATTGATCATCTACCCCACCACCATCCAGTAGATTGATCATCTACCCCACCATCCAGTAGACTGATCATCTACCCCACCACCATCCAGTAGACTGATCATCTACCCCACCACCATCCAGTAGACTGATCTACCCCACCACCATCCAGTAGACTGATCTACCCCACCACCATCCAGTAGACTGATTATCTACCCCACCACCATCCAGTAGACTGATCATCTACCCCACCACCATCCAGTAGACTGATCATCTACTCCACCACCATCCAGTAGATTGATCATCTACCCACGACCATCCAGTAGATTGATCATCTACCCCACCATCCAGTTGACTGATCATCTACCCCACCACCATCCAGTAGACTGATCATCTACCCCACCACCATCCAGTAGACTGATCATCTACCCCACCACCATCCAGTAGACTGATCATCTACCCCACCACCATCCAGTAGACTGATCTACCCCACCACCATCCAGTAGACTGATCTACCCCACCACCATCCAGTAGACTGATCTACCCCACCACCATCCAGTAGACTGATCATCTACCCCACCACCATCCAGTAGACTGATCATCTACCCCACCACCATCCAGTAGACTGATCATCTACCCCACCACTATCGAGTAGACTGGTCATCTACCCCACCACCGTCCAGTAGACTGATCATCTACCCCCACCACCATCCAGTAGACTGATCTACCCCACCCCGTCCAGTAGACTGATCTACCCCACCACCGTCCAGTAGACTGATCTACCCCACCACCATCCAGTAGACTGATCTACCCCACCACCATCCAGTAGACTGATCTACCCTACCACCATCCAGTAGACTGATCTACCCCACCCCCATCCAGTAGACTGATCATCTACCCCACCCCCATCCAGTAGACTGATCATCTACCCCACCCCATCCAGTAGACTGATCATCTACCCCACCCCCATCCAGTAGACTGATCATCTACCCCACCCCCATCCAGTAGACTGATCATCTACCCCACCCCCATCCAGTAGACTGATCATCTACCCCATCCAGTAGACTGATCATCTATCCCATCCAGTAGACTGATCATCTACCTCACCCCATCCAGTAGACTGATCATCTACCTCACCCCATCCAGTAGACTGATCATCTACCTCACCCCATCCAGTAGACTGATCATCTACCTCACCCCATCCAGTAGACTGATCATCTACCTCACCCCATCCAGTAGACTGATCATCTACCTCACCCCATCCAGTAGACTGATCATCTACCCCACCCCCATCCAGTAGACTAATCTTCTACCCTACCACCATCCAGTAGACTGATCTACCCTACCACCATCCAGTAGACTGATCTACCCTACCACCATCCAGTAGACTGATCTACCCTACCACCATCCAGTAGACTGATCTACCCTACCACCATCCAGTAGACTGATCTACCCTACCACCATCCAGTAGACTGATCTACCCCACCACCACCCAGTAGACTGATCTACCCCACCACCACCCAGTAGACTGATTTACCCCACCACCACCCAGTAGACTGATCTACCCCACCACCACCCAGTAGACTGATCTACCCCACCACCATCCAGTAGACTGATCTACCCCACCACCACCCAGTAGACTGATCTACCCCACCACCACCCAGTAGACTGATCATGTACAGGCGCCCGACCAGCCCTCCACAGTGCCTCCGGCTATACTGAAACCCAGCCTCGCGCCGCATAGACCGGTTTAATGCAGTAATTTTCGAGTATCCAAAATGCAACATATACCTAAACAACTTTTATATTTTCAATGACAACTTGGAGACATTACAAGTATGATGATTCTAGTGGCGGCGATGCAGCGGGAACTATCGTTAATATGGAGAGACGGCGAGGGGTGAGTGGTTGTGGTAGTGGTGGTAGTGGTGGTGGTTGTGGTAGACGAGCGCCCACGGGAGCGCCCACCATGTTCACGGTGAGCGGGAAGAATGGGTCTTGGAGGAAGAAGTCGTCTCCTGCGAACGTCAACTGCTTGTTTCGTTGCGTGTCCTCGGTGCTGACTCTGGTGCGCAGTACCCCCTTCCTCGCCTCCTTCACGCTGTCAGGTGAGTGTTCCACCAGGTGCTCTGTCTGTCAGGTGAGTGTTCCACCAGGTGCTCGGTGTGGTGAGTGTTCCACCAGGTGCTCTGTCTGTGTGGTGAGTGTTCCACCAGGTGCTCTGTGTCAGGTGAGTGTTCCACCAGGTGCTCTGACTGTCAGGTGAGTGTTCCACCAGATGCTCTGTGTCAGGTGAGTGTTCCACCAGGTGCTCTGTCTGTCAGGTGAGTGTTCCACCAGGTGCTCTGTCTGTCAGGTGAGTGTTCCACCAGGTGCTCTGTCTGTCAGGTGAGTGTTCCACCAGGTGCTCTGTCTGTCAGGTGAGTGTTCCACCAGGTGCTCTGTCAGGTGAGTGTTCCACCAGGTGCTCTGTCTGTGTGGTGAGTGTTCCACCAGGTGCTCTGTGTCAGGTAAGTGTTCCACCAGGTGCTCTGTGTCAGGTAAGTGTTCCACCAGGTGCTCTGTGTCAGGTGAGTGTTCCACCAGGTGCTCTGTCAGGTGAGTGTTCCACCAGGTGCTCTGTCAGGTGAGTGTTCCACCAGGTGCTCTGTGTGGTGAGTGTTCCACCAGGTGCTCTGTGTGGTGAGTGTTCCACCAGGTGCTCTGTCAGGTGAGTGTTCCACCAGGTGCTCTGTCAGGTGAGTGTTCCACCAGGTGCTTTGTGTGGTGAGTGTTCCACCAGGTGCTCACACACATTACCAGGCGAGTGTTCCACCAGGTGCTCACACACTACCAGGCGAGTGTTCCACCAGGTGTACACACACCAGGTGAGTGTTCCACCAGGTGCTCACACACTACCAGGTGAGTGTTCCACCAGGTGCTCACACACTACCAGGCGAGTGTTCCACCAGGTGCTCACACACTACCAGGCAAGTGTTCCACCAGGTGCTCACACACTACCAGGCAAGTGTTCCACCAGGTGCTCACACTACCAGGCGAGTGTTCCACCAGGTGCTCACGCACTACCAGGCAAGTGTTCCACCAGGTGCTCACACACTACCAGGTGAGTGTTCCACCAGGTGCTCACACACTACCAGGTGAGTGTTCCACCAGGTGCTCACACACTACCAGGTGAGTGTTCCACCAGGTGCTCACGCACTACCAGGCAAAGTGTTCCACCAGGTGCTCACACACCAGGCGAGTGTTCCACCAGGTGCTCACACACCAGGCGAGTGTTCCACCAGGTGCTCACACACACCAGGTGAGTGTTCCACCAGGTGCTCACACACCAGGCGAGTGTTCCACCAGGTGCTCACTAACCAGGCGAGTGTTCCACCAGGTGCTCACACACTACCAGGCGAGTGTTCCACCAGGTGCTCACGCACTACCAGGCTTACAAAGAGGCGTCAGACAGAAGTGCTCATGGCATCTGACCTTTGACTGTGATCCTGTGGGTAAATCACTTCGTGTTGAACAAACAGTGTTTGCACCAATGAACAAGGTGTTTCAATAAGTTAATTGCTAGCCAGGTGTGCGTGTGATAATCACCCATTTCTGAGTGGAAGGTCGAGCTTGAGCTCTTGGACTTTGTTTTTCCTGACCTAATTTCCGGACCTATCGTATCTACTTTTGAAAATGTGACTAGACTTCTCTCGTTCTCTCTCTCTCTCGCTCTTTCTCTTGCTCTCTCGCTCTTCTCTCTCGCTCTTTCTTCTCGCTCTCTCTCCTCTTTCTTCTCTCTTCTTCTCTCTTCTTTCTTCTCTCTCTTCTCTCTTTCTTTCTCTCTCTCTTTCTCACTCTCTTTCTCTCTTTCTCTCTCTCTTTCTCTTTCTCTCTCTTTACCCTCCCACACCTTTTCTAACAATACTAGTTCCAGATTTCTGAGTCTTTCCTATTGATCTGTGCCTCTGAGTTAGGTGAGGCGCTACGTACACTCTCAGTTCTTTTTCTCTGGTTGTTACAGGGAAGTAAGGTATACATGAGGAGAAAGCTCTATGCTAGTCCTTTCCCGGCTTCGAACCCGGGATTCCCGATTGCGAGTCGAGAACACACCCTGTGTGCTACCGACACCCTTGTGCGAGTGATTTGATGGCTTAACTATGGTAATTACGTCCCAGCGTCTGAGGTGGGGTCGATGGGGTGGGGAAGGGTGCTCTGTGGGGGTGTGGGGGTGCTCAGTGGGGGTGTGGGGGTGCTCAGTGGGGGTGTGGGGGTGCTCAGTGTGTTAGGGGGAAGGGTGTTCTCTCGTGTGGTACCGTGTTCTCTTGTGTGGTACCATGACTGTGCGCCTAGCTTTCACCGTGCGTACCATAGCTGCTCGAGCCCCAGGCTACACTGCTGCATGAGCTGTATCATGTATCCGAGAAATGTATCTTGATCATGTGTGATGTATGCCCCGGATGATGGTCTGCAGGCAAGGTTAGGGAGCCCAGCCCTGGCGTGCTGAACGCCACACTGCCCCATGATATAACCTACTAACCCGGTCTGTGGTATCTAGATCCGTCGCCGACTGGAAATATTTTACAGTTGATAAAATACTGAGGCTGTATTTTGGGATCTAACCTGCGTCCCAGGACCGAGCCGCGAGCTCAGGGACATGGTTGCTGCTTCTACTGTGGCGTTGCCTGGTTATCTCTGTTACTTTGAGTCCTGTAGCTGTTATATTTCTGTGGCTTTACCTAGCCAAACATTCGTTCAATTGTCTTCTATTTTTAATGAAGTCTGATTCATCAAAGTGGAATTGTTGAGCATTGTTCAATCATATTGAACAACGTTTCTCCTCGTACTATTCTATACTTACCAGACTTACTGACTTACTTGGTAAGTCAGTCACATGACAGATATTGTTTTGTTCCATAATACTATCAGTATTAGTTTGTAACTAATTTCATATAATGTGTAATTTTTTTTTAAATTTGAGCATTTAATACAACTTATTCATTGTTAATTTGATCTAAACGATAATCAAATTCATTCATTACTGAAAACATACATTGTCTCTTTCTTTCATTTAATATTGACTTTAATTCACAATTCCTATTCTACTGTATATATATATTCTCTTGTATACTAGGCCTTCAAAACTCTAACCTATAAGTAGTGCTGGAAAAGGAAAAAATATCATAAACACGACATAAGACATAAGCTTACATGTCGCATCAAACACCAAATCCTTCACCAATGATTTGAAAATCTTACCTAACCCAAACCAGCCAAGCCTAACGCAGCCTTAACTACGATATATGTGGTTTGGATAATCAGAAAATGAGCTTTGTCGAATAGTTTCTTGTGCGATTCGTCAATACCCAAAACATATGGAGGATTTTATTAGTCAGTCAACTAACGTAAAAATACGCTACTTGTATTACATATATAAAATGGAAATATAATCTTATGCTTTTTTAGGTTTCTTGTTTTTAGGATAGATTTCTTGGTTTGGTGTCGGGCTTAACGCCTATCAACCTCTAAAAGATTATTAAGGCAACAAAAATAGATTGTAGACAAAGTAGGAAGAATACTTTTGTCCTGAATATAGTCCAGGACTAAAGTAAGTTGTGCTTGTATATATATACCGAGAAGCGTATTACACCTCTCGGTGTATATATATCCCTTGTAGGGGGACCATCGACAAGCCGCCGCCTTCCTGTCCTAGTCGAGGCCACTATAGTATTACTGGCTCTCAGGTTAACCCCGCCCAGGATGGTGACAACCCCCCCCCCCCCCCCGCAACAAGTTGACTAACTCCTGGGTACCTACTTCCTGCTAGGTGAACAGAGACATTAGGTGACAGGAAATGAGCCCAACCATTTCTGTCCCGCCCGGGATTCAATCACGGAATTCACACTTGTGAGTCGAGTTCCCGAGTGAGGTAAGTCCTTGAAAAGCTGTTAGTTCTTATTGCGATAATGCTGCTAAGTTTACGTGTAACCCTTGGGGAGCGTTATCACTAGGTGGTACATAACATCTGAGATAACCAATAGCATCTTAATAAAAAACAAAAATATTATTACTCAGACGGCAGTACTTAAAATGTTATTGAAGTCTCTCCAATCAATGGTACATTTTCTGTCGCTCGCTCGATTAAAAAAAACGTAGATTGATACTTGGAGTAACAATTATAATTGTTCCTACGCCAGTGCACGAAAAGCTTAACATTTATTTAATGAACAAAATCGGTAGTCTTGTATACAATATATAAAGTGTATATTTATAGGGTGAAGGTGTTGGCCCACACCCAACACGGCATTTTACGCAGGAAAAATATTAACCAGAGTAGGTGACATTTTGGAGTTAGTGTTTAGTAATTTTATTAAATATATTATCTGACTTTACCTCAGTTTATCTGAGGGGCGCCATCTCTTTAGTGGCCTCGCGGGGACAGTTGATTTTAAAGTTGTGATATGCATTGTTATGCCCTAAGTGCAAGTTAGTTTAGTTCATGTATTAGGCCCCCCATACCCATCTTGTGGGCGGTAGTGGACAAGGGTTACAGAGGCACATAATGGGCTCAGGGACTGAACCCCACAATTCATTTAGCTAAGCAAGTTACAATCTTGATGAGCTAGTTACAAAATTCAATACAAGTCGTCACATCAACAATGATGTGACGACTTGTACTGTGTTACTGGTCGATTTCTTCCTCTCTAAAACTTACCTACGTTGTGGTTACCTTGTGATGACTTCGGGGCTTAGCGTCCCTGCGGCCCGGTCCTCAAGGCCTAGTGGCTGTACTGGTCAACCAGGCTGTTGGACGCGGCTGCTCGCAGCCTGACGTATGAATCACAGCCTGGCTGATTAGGTATCCTTTGGAGGTGTTTATCAAGTTCTCTCTTGAACACTGTGAGGGGTCGGCCAGTTATGTCCCTTATGTGTAGTGGAAGCGTGTTGAACAGTCTCGGGCCTCTGATGTTGATAGTTCTCTCTTGAACACTGTGAGGGGTCGGCCAGTTATGTCCCTTATGTGTAGTGGAAGCGTGTTGAACAGTCTCGGGCCTCTGATGTTGATAGAGTTCTCTCTCAGAGAACCTGTTGCACCTTTGCTTTTCAACGGGAGTATTCTGCACATCCTGCCATGTCTTCTGGTCTCATGTAATGTTATTTCTGTGTGCAGGTTTGGGACCAGCCCCTCTAATATTTTCCACATGTAAATTATTATGTATCTCTCCCGCCTGCGTTCAAGAAAATACAGATTTAGTCTCTTTAGTCGGTTCCAATAGTTTAGATGTTTTACCGAGTGGATTCTAGCAGTAAAGGATCTCTGCACGCTCTCCAGGTCAGCAATTTCTCCAGCTTTGAAAGGGGCTGTCATTGTGCAGCAGTATTCCACTCTAGAGAGCACTAGCGTCTTGAAGAGTATCATCATCGGTATAGCATCTCTAGTGTGAAAGGTTCTTGTTATCCAACCTGTCATTTTTCTTGCAGTTGTGACGGCTACTTTATTGTGTTCCTTAAAGGTAAGGTCTTCCGACATGAGTACACCCAGATCCTTTACATTGCCTTTTCGTTCTGTTATGATTTGACTGAGTTTTGTACGTGGTTTCTGCTTTTTATATTTTAATTTTTTTCCATAGCGCATGAGCTGGAACTTATCTTCGTTAAACACCATATTATTTTCTGTAGCCCATTGAAAGACCTGATTTACAGCCTGCACAAATGCTCCATTTCACTTGTTGCGTCTCCGGCCTGAATTTTGTGTAAAATTCCTGTTATTTCATTAAGTTTTCACATGTTCCTTATGTGTGTGTACTCACCTAATTGTACTGGCTTAATTGTGCTTGAGGGGGTTGTTTCGGCTCTTTGATACTGCGCCTTAAGCATCAATCACCTAGTGCACAGATTTCTGAGCCTATTGGGCTCTTTCATATCTACATTTGAAATTGTGTATGGAGTCTGCCTCCACCACATCACTTCCTAGTGCATTTAATTTATTAACTACTCTGACACTGAAAAAATTCCTTCTAACATCTCTGTGGCTCATCTGGGTACTAAGTTTCCACCTGTGTCCCCTCGTTCGTGTCCCACCCGTGCTGAAGAGTTTGTTTTTGTCCACCCTGTCAATTCCCCTGAGAATTTTGTAGGTGGTTATCATGTCTCCCCTTACTCTTCTGTTTTCCAGGGATGTGAGGTTCAGCTCCTTTACCCTTTCCTCGTAGCTCATACCTCTCAGTTCCGGGACGAGCCTGGTGGCATACCGCTGAATCTTCTCTAACTTTGTCTTGTGTTTAACTAGGTATGGACTCCAGGCTGGAGCTGCATACTCCTGGATTGGTTTTACATAAGTGGTATACAGGGTCTTGAACGATTCCTTACACAAGTTTCTAAAGGCAGTTCTTATGTTGGCCAGTCTAGCGTATGCCGCTGATGATATCCTTTTGATGTGGGCCTCTGGGGACAGGTTCGGTGTGATATCAACCCCCAGATCTTTCTCTCTATTTGACTCTTGCAGGATTTCACCGCCCAGATGATACCTTGTGTTCAGCCTCCTGCTCCCTTCGCCTAATTTCATTACCTTATACTTTCCTGAGTTGAACTTTAGCAGCCATTTTCTAGACCATTCCACCAGTTTGTCCAGGTCATCCTTTAGTCTCTGTCTATCTTCATCCCTCTTGATTCTTCTCATATTTTTTGCATCATCAGCAAACATTGAGAGGAACGAGTCTATACCCTCCGGAAGATCGTTTACATATTTTAGAAACAGGATAGGTCCAAGTACTGAGCCCTGTGGGACTCCGCTGGTGACATCTCGCCACTCTGATGTCTTCCCCCTCACCGTTACTCGCTGTTTCCTGTTGCTTAAGTATTCCCTTATCCACTGGAGCACCTTCCCTTTTACTCTTGCGTTGTCCAGGAAAATGCAGTCGGCTCACCCTTCTCTTTCCTGCCTAATTTTTGTTGCCTGGTCATAGAATTCTATTAAACCTGTGAGGCACGATTTACCATCTCTGAACCCATGTTGGTTGTGCGTTACAAAGTTATTTCCCTCCAGGTGCTCTACGAGCCTTTTTTCTCACGATCTTCTCCATCACCTTACATGGTATAAGTTAGGGAAACTGGCTTGTAGTTCAGTGCCTCTTGCCTGTCACCCTTCTTGTATATTGGGACTACGTTAGCTGTCTTCCAACTTTCTGGTAAGTCTCCTGTTTCCAGTGACCTGTTATATACCATAGAGAGTGGCACACTTAGTGCTTCTGCACCTTCCTTTAGTATCCATGGTGAGATTCTGTCAGGCCCAACAGCCTTTGTCACATCCAGCTCCAGCAGACACCTTTTGATCTCATCACTGGTGAGGTCAAATACCTCCAAGGTTGCTTGGTTTACCTCCTCCTCATTTAGTGCATGGGCTTCTCCTTGTTCTGTTGTGAAGACCTCCTGGAACCTCTTGTTGAGTTCTTCACACACCTTGTCATTCTCTGTATATCTGTTCTTCCCTTTTCTCAGCTTCATCACTTGTTCCTTCACTGCTGTTTTCCTCCTGATGTGGCTGTGGAGCTGGTTTGGTTGGGTCTTGGCTTTACTTGCTATGTCATTTTCAAACTGTTTCTCTGCTTCCCTTCTCACTCTGATGTACTCATTTCTGGCCCTCTGGTATCTCTCCCTACTCTCCGGTGTTCTGTTATTTCTGTAGTTTCTCCATGTTTTTTTTAATTCAGTTGCTTCGCTACCTTGCATTCCTGGTTGAACCATAGGTTTTTCTGTTTTTCGTTTATCTCCTTTTGGACGGGGTTAAACCTGTCTGCAGCTTCCTGGCACTTCTGGGTGACAAAATACATCATGACCTGCACATTCTTGTCTCTAAGTTGCGTGTGTGTGTGTGTGTGTGTGTGTGTGTGTGTGTGTGTGTGTGTGTGTGTGTGTGTGTGTGTGTGTGTGCGTGTGTGTGTGTGTGTGCGCGTGTGTGTGTCTGTGTGTGTGTGTGTGTGTGTGTGTGTGTGTGTGCGTGTCTGTGTGTGCGTGTCTGTGTGTGCGTGTCTGTGTGTGTGTGTGTGTGTGTGTGTGTGTGTGTGTGTGTGTGTGTGTGTCAAGTTAAAGTGTGGTTTCCTGTCACGGGTGCTGGCCGCCCATTACTGGGTCATGTCGTAGAAGTGCTAGGCGGTCAAGCCTCGCTCCCCCCCCCCCCCCCGCCCACTTCGCGCCTCATGTCCTCTCTCACAGAAAACAACAAAAGCCACAGTGTTGAGTTGTTGCAGAGTGCAGGAAGGTTGCCGAACTGTTCAAGAGTGCAGGAAGGTTGCCGAACTGTTCAAGAGTGCAGGAAGGTTGCCGAACTGTTCAAGAGTGCAGGAAGGTTGCCGAACTGTTCAAGAGTGCATGTGACAATACATGTGCTGGAATTATATCCATTCAAATCTTGCTCTGCACTCCACCGCTTGTTAATTCCGCATCAGCTTAGTGTAATCTGCAAACATATGGGGCTCACCATAGCCCGTGCTACTTGGAACTTTGTGTTCCAGGTAGCGAATTTACAACAACAATTGCAAACACTGGCAGGTACGACTTCACGCCCTCGGGCAGGTCGTTCTCATTCATTAATGATAACAGTGGTCCTAATACTAAGCCTTGGGGGCCCCTTCCTGCCATAGTCCTCCAGCTCGACACCTCCCATCACTGTAACCCTTTGTTTTCCACCCTTCAGGTGCTCCCTGACACAGTTCTGTGATTGCCAAAGTTATCCCAGCTTCCCTCTCCATTTTCTATGTGACTGTTTACAGTATATGTACACTCATTTAGTTGTGCTTGCGGGGGTTGAGCTTCGGCTCCTTGATCCCGCCTGGGGACCGCCTGTCTGCGGTGTGGGGAGTGACCGCGAGCGTGTAGCCTCAGCCCGCAAATAGCTGCGGGCTCTTGCGGATGTTACGGGGAAATCCCGCACCAGTTTTCCTAATGACGTTTCCTAATGACGTTTTTCATCCCTGTACTGAGAAGCAGGAGGGAAGGGGGGGAGGGAAGGGACAGATGGAAGGGGAAATGGGAGGGAGCTTTTTTTTTTTTCCTACCACAGATGTGGCCAGACATTTACAATGCTAACCAGCATATATACATTTTCTTCTGTCCTCCATGGACAGGGTGAGAGATTTGTTAAACATTTAGTTCAGTGATTTATTGAACAATCAACCACAGAAGGTGATTGTAGTGCTTTAAAAATGCTAAGCTAACTTACTGACATGCACAGATTTATGTCTGTTTTTCGTAAACAGTGTTCGAGGTGTGTTTACATAGCGTCATTAATGTGCGTTTACAAAAGGTGAAATGCAATTCTGACCAGCTGCCACATACCCTGTATACAAATACACACATATATACATATATACCTACACATATCCACATATATATACATACACCTATGTCTCTCCTACTTTGACAGAGTAAGATAGCTTCTATAGAAGCTAGTGTGATATTAAACAGTTAACCACTGAAGGTGATTAAGGTGCTTTTACAAGCTCAGGTGTGGAAGGTGGTGGTGGAGGGGCCTCCAAACACACACACGTGGTGAGCCGGTGGCTGAGCGGACAGCACGCTGGACACGTGATCCTGTGGTCCCGGGTTCGATCCCGGGCGCCGGCGAGAAGCAATGGGCAGAGTTTCTTTCACCCTATGCCCCTGTTACCTAGCAGTAAAATAGGTACCTGGGAGTTAGTTAGCTGTCACGGGCTGCTTCCTGGGGGTGGAGGCCTGGTCGAGGACCGGGCCGCGGGGAAACTAAAGCCCCGAAATCAACTCAAGATAACCAGCTTAACAATTTTCAATTATCATACGTTATCTTGAGATGATTTCGGGGCTTTAGTGTCCCCGCGGCCCGGTCCTCGACCAGGCCTCCACCCCCAGGAAGCAGCCCGTGACAGCTGACTAACTCCCAGGTACCTATTTTACTGCTAGGTAATATGGCCATAGGGTGAAAGAAACTCTGCCCATTGTTTCTCGCCGGCGCCCGGGATCGAACCCGGAACCACAGGATCACAAGTCCAGCGTGCTGTCCCCTCGGCCGACCGGCTCCCACCGTTTGCTTCAGACTGTTAAAGTGAATCATCACACGGTGAAATATTTTTATTTTAAGTTTAAAAAATAGATTGTTAGTATTCAATGTCCCGCTGATGTCACGCCAGACTTTTATGGGTCTTGAAAGCCTATCATTACACACTTTATAAATTTCTATCAATAGTCGAATTAGATCACAAACATCAAAGGTATTTTTTACATAGAATAAAAATTGTGAACACATTTATTAAGTAAAACACAATAGTCGCACTGTGGCCACAATATATCGTCTTTATTATTCACAAGTAAAGCAATATATCTACTTTATAACACACATATATATATATATATATATATATATATATATATATATATATATATATATATATATATATATTATATATATATATATTTTATATATATATATATATATATATATATATATATATATATATATATATATATATATATATATATATATATGCAAACAAGCCTGAATGGTCTCCAGGACTATATACAACTGAAATATATATATATATATATATATATATATATATATATATATATATATATATATACACCAGAACACACTTCTCGGCCTACTATGCAAGGCCCGTTTTGCCTAATAGCCCGAGTGATTTTCTTTATTTTCAATAAATTGTTTCCAATTTATTTGAATTATTATTATTATATTATGAACATAAATGACTGACTTAATTGTGTTAGTTTAGGTTAAGATAGGTTAGGTAGGTTAGGTTAGGTTAGGTTAGGTAGGTTTGGTTCGGTCATATATCTACGTTAGTTTTATCTCAAATTTATAAAAAAATTAACTCATACATAATGAAATGGATAGCTTTAGAATATAGTTGTGCATTAATTGGCTGTTGATTGCTGGTGGTGACTTCTTGATGTGTAGTGCCTCGCAGACGTCATTCCGCCTGCTATCGCGGCTTGACAGCCTACTCATGAGAAACTCTCCAGACACAAAGCAGAACGCTTTAAAAGAGACCAACGTCGTCTATGCCTTCAAATGCCCTCTTGGGGACTGTAAGCCTAAAAAAAACTCAGTATATAGGCAAGACAACATCTCTTTCCAGGCGTTTAACGATGCATAAGCAACAGGGCTCCATTAAGGAACATATAATCTCTTCCCACAACGAAACCATCACCAGAGAAATTTAAGCAAACAACACAGAAATCATCGATAGATACAGCGATAGCAGGCGGCTTGACATCTGCGAGGCACTACACATCAAGATGTCAACACCAGCAATAAACAGCCAATTAATGCACAACTATATTCTACCCACTTCAAGACTCCGCTCCAATATAGAAGCATCAAGGAATATGGGCCAATAGGCCCTCTGCAATTACTTCCATTCTTACCTTCAATACCCATTGTTTCGTGTTCTGTCTTGTGTTAAAAGTTTGTTTTCACCTCATCCAAAACTGTTGTAACATATCACCTCACCCAAATGCAGGTATAAAAAATCGAAGATGTTTAAGCTCTATTCAGTTATAGTTGTGTGTGTGTGTAAACTAAAGTCTTTGGAAATGTAATAAGTTTTACGGAACGCGCTCAAGTGTCTAGTCAGACTTGAAATAAAAATGAATTTTGGAGAATTGATTTTTCAATTACCATCAACAGTGAAAAGAAACATAATAAAGATCGAGAAAATTAGTGTTAGAATTATTAATCCTACTTTTTCGGTCATATTTAATAATATATATATTATATATATATATATATATATATAATATATTATATATATATATATATATATATATATATATATATATATTATATATATATATATATATATATATATATATATATATATTGTGTGTGTGTGTTTTTGTGTATGAAAACAGTTGATTGATATTTGAGAGGCGGGCCGAAAGAGCCAGAGCTCAACCCCCGCAAGCACAACTAGGTGAATACACACACACACACACACACACACACACACACACACACACACACACACACACACACACACACACACACACACACACACACAATTGGAATCATAGTACCTAAATGAGCCACAGAGACACCAGAAAAAATGTTTCCAGTGTCAGAGTAGTTAACGGATGGAATGCATTAGGCAGTGATGTGGTGGAGGCTGACTCCATACACAGTTTCAAGTGTAGATATGATAGAGCCCAGTAGGCTCAGGAACCTGTACACCAATTGACAGTTGAGAGGCGGGACCAAAGAGCCAAAGCTCAACCCCCCGCAAGCACAACTAGGTGAGTACACCCGCACGCACACAAACAATAGGGGGTCCTCCTGGCTGAGTGGACCGCACTTGGGGGTCGTAGTCTTAATGGCCGGGGTTTGATTCCCTGTGGAGGCGGAAACAAATGGGCAGAGTTTTTTTCACCTTGATGCTCCTGTTCACCTAGCAGTAAATAGGTACCTGGGAGTTAGACAGCTGCTACGGGCTGCTTCCTGGTGTGTGTATGTATGAGTTACGTGTGACGTAAAAGTGAAATTATAAAGCAGTGACTATTCTGGTTGATGTGCCAATCACATTAAATAAAAAAAAAGTAAAAGTAAATAAAACTGCTTCTGACCTCTTACGGTCTGAGAGCTCCGGGTAATGTCCAGAGAATTAAAAACTTAAAATTATTTTCGTTATATTAAATATTTTAACATAAAAAAATCCGTATATTCTACTTGGCGATTAAACAATACAAAAATACCAATAGAAATATAAACATCTAACAGTTACGTTAATGGCAAAATAGAGGTGCAAATTATACTTTATACAAGAGCTGCTCGAGTCTACCGTTGTTGTTAAAGATTCGCTACCTGGAACAAAGTTCCAAGTAGCACGGGCTATGGTGAGCCCGTAGTCAAGTCTACCGACACCCAGGGGAGCGAGAGTAGATCTTGCAGCTTGGAGCACTGAAGAGTATTCCGAGGTCTGGCCTTTTGATGAAGATTAAGGCACCCAAGAGATGGCACGGGCATGAATAGCCCGTAAGAGGTCTGGCCGGTGGTGAGCTGCTTATATATGCAGTCAGGCCTAGTGTAGATGGCGCTAATGGGCAGTAACTATCGCCTACAGTCTTAAACAAGCGGTTCAGCTGGTCGACCGGCGAGTGGGAGTTAGCCCCAGACAGGTGTCTTGGGCACTTGAGGGTGGAGGTGGGGTGGTGGTGTCTCTAGACACAGGCTTCTGAACACGAATTATTGTTGTTGATATCTATACACTCGAGTATAAGAAATGTTGTTGAATAGGCGGTAAAGGCATAGGCAGGATCTCCTTGCCTAAGCAAGAGATTACCATCAGGGAGAAACATAAATAGTAGATATAATAGAGGAAAAATAGATTGGTTAGAAAGGCGGGGTCCAAGAGCTAATATAGCTCAATTCTGCAGACACAAATAGTAAATACACACCAAATTGACGACGAGGAATTCCTTAAACTAAAAGAACAAGATGTCACAGATTCAAGCTAAGGAAACAAAGGTGGCGACACAATATTAGAAAGCTTTCTTTCGTAAACAGAGTGGTAGACGGTTGGAACAAGCTAAGTAAGCAGGTGATGGAGGCCAAAACCGTCAGTAGCTTCAAAGTGTTATGGAACAAAGAGTACTGGGAAGACGGGACAGCACGTACGTGCGTAGCTCTCATCCTGTAATTACACTTAACCACACACACCCTGGGTGTGGAGGCGGACCCTGGGTGTGGAGGCGGACCCTGGGTGTGGAGGGAGACCCCTGGGTGTGGAGGGAGACCCCTGGGTGTGGAGGGAAGGATGAATAGCTGTGAACATGATGAAGTCACCTGACGTCTGCTCATGGTACATTACGTGCCCACCTGACATCTTGACCGTCCTGACCATCTCACCGCGGTCTCCTAGCCTCACGTTGGGCCCAAGAGGCCCTCGCGTGTAATGCTCAGGGCACCAGTGTGTGGGCTCAATACCCCCTGACACGGTAATGTCCATGTTTCTGGGGGGAAAATGAGTGAAAGTGGCGCGCACTGGAGGGAAAGTTGCGAGGCTGCGGCAGCCAGTGAGGTCCTAAGGCTGTCTGGGAGCGCCAGGGTTAGTTTCTTTACATCAAAACCATCAATATTTCTTCTCCATTCGATCCGCGAGGTTAAAAGAAACATCTGCAATCCACAATAAACTGATAAGCCACACACAAACCCATTTTTTTGTTTAGTTAATTCGGAAGAGAAAAGAGAAGTCGACGAGACAAGAAAGGAAATGTTGGCAGCGCGTGTTATGGGACGTCAGGTGGTGGTGGGAGTGTGTCCGGACGTCAGTGTTCGCGCGGAGGTCGGTGGGGGATGTACGCCGCTCTCACCCCCCTGTGTCTCCACACACACCCTCTCACCCCCCTCCCCTGTGTCTCTACACATACCCCTCCCTCACCCCTGTGTCCCCTCTCACCCGACCCTTACCTGTGTCCCCCATACCCACCCCGGCCTTCCTGCCCAGCTAGTGTCTGCAAAGTTACTTATGACCTACGACCAGAGGGTCAACATTGGCCTGAACCAGGTCCACTGGCCTTAACCCAGGTCCACTGGCCTTAACCCAGGTCCACTGGCCTTAACCCAGGTCCACTGGCCTTAACCCAGGTCCACTGGCCTTAACCCAGGTCCACTGGCCTCAACTAGGTCCACTGACCTTAACCCAGGTCCACTGGCCTTAACCCAGGTCCACTGGCCTTAACCCAGGTCCACTGGCCTCAACTAGGTCCACTGGCCTCAACTAGGTCCACTGGCCTGAACCCAGGTCCACTGGCCTGAACCCAGGTCCACTGGCCTGAACCAGGTCCACAGGCCTTAACCCAGGTCCACTGGCCTTAACCCAGGTCCACTGGCCTTAACCCAGGTCCACTGGCCTTAACCCAGGTCCACTGGCCTTAACCCAGGACCACTGGCCCTAACCAGGTCCACTGGCCTTAACCCAGGTCCACTGGCCCTAACCAGGTCCACTGGCCCTAACCAGGTCCACTGGCCTCAACCATGGCAAGCAACGGTACTGTCAACAGTTGTGCGTTGTCAAGTGTCAAGTGCGGCGTGAAGTGCTGGTGAAGTTGTGTAGAAAGTGGTGATAGATATAATAACACTTGTGCGGGAGGAAGCGGCAAGCAGCGTTCTCAGCCTTATCTGGAGGCGACACTTTGTCAGCGTCAACACCATGTCACGAGGTAGGTGTCACACACACGCACACAAGGTGTCACGCAAACATGGAGTTACACGCACAAAGAACAGAGCTCGACCCCCGCAAGCACAGCTAGGTGAATACACTAGGTGTCACACAGTGTCAAACGCACATGGTGTCACACACAATATGTCACACACACACACACACACAACGTGTCACATGCACAAGGTGTCATACGCACACGGGTGATAAGCGAAGGAGACACATCCAAGGTCACTCGGGTCGTGGGTATAAAGCTACAGTCACGGGTCGTGGGCACGTTGGGTATAAACAATTGTATACATAATTTCAAGCCATTCCCCATGACATCTTTCGAGAAAATGTAAATATGCAGTTTAAAATAGCACAGTATTCCCTATTTTTTTTTTTTTTTTTTTTTTTTTTAGAATTAGTACCCATCTGGACCATCTGACTGAGTGGTTGTTGTTAGTTAAAGTAGATTTCCAGTTCTTGAACAACTATGCTATAATAACCGTTGGTACATTAAACTATGTAACTAGCCAACCCGTCCTCGACTCTAAGTCCATTCCACCCCACAGAGGCATTCATAAATGTAAACATGCTGTTCATTCAAAACGGGAATTTTCTTAAATGTAAATTAATATTATACTATATTAGCATACTGTGCATATATTGACATAGGTTAGGTTAGGTGTTTAGGTTCTGTTGGCGATTATTCGTATTTGTAGTACGTGGGTGATGCATTTACGGTGTTGTGGTTCGAACAACAGTCGTCAGTGAAGCACTTGTTCCGGAAGTGTTCGAACGTCAGCAGTTGAGAGTCGCGTGTAAACATTTTTTCATTCATGAACAGGGGGGTATGGCGGGTGGATGGACTCACTTTTGGTTCTTTCTTTGGAGGACGAGCTGGATTAGCTTATCTAAACTGTAACTTGTTTGGCTAAATGAATTTTGGGGTTCAGTTCCTTAGCTCATTGTACAGCCCGTCCTCATAAACAAAGGCCAAAGTCCATTTCATGCACTCGCCAAACCCGCTGTTTATAAATGAAAAACGATTTAAGCATGACTGATGACGTCCGAACACTTCCGGCACATGTGCTTCGCTGACGACTTTTGCTCGAACCACAACGCTGTAAATGCTCCACTACCGCCCACAGGATGGGTATGGGGCCCCCTACCACCCACATGATGGCTATCGGGTGCATAATAAATGAACTGAACTAACGGCACGATTTATTTGAATGATATAGATATTAGAGTAGAACTTTCAATTGTTTATACTATAACATGTAGGATAATTTGTTCGTGTTCATTGAAGGGGAACGGCGCGCATATAGTGCATATATAATATATATATATATATATATATATGTATATATATATGTATATATATATATATATATATATATGTAATATATATATATATATATATATATATATATATATATATATATGTATATATATATATATGTATATATATGTCGTACCTAGTAGCCAGAACGCACTTCTCTGCCTACTATGCAAGGCCCGATTTGCCTAATAAGCCAAGTTTTCATGAATTAATTGTTTTTCGACTACCTAACCTACCTAACTTTTTCGGCTACCTAACCTAACTTTTTCGGCTACCTAACCTAACCTATAAAGATAGGTTAGGTTAGGTAGGGTTGGTTAGGTTCGGTCATATATCTACGTTAATTTTAACTCCAATAAAAAAATTGACCTCATACATAATGAAATGGGTAGCTTTATCATTTCATAAGAAAAAAATTAGAGAAAATATATTATTTCAGGAAAACTTGGCTTATTAGGCAAATCGGGCCTTGCATAGTAGGCTGAGAAGTGCGTTCTGGCTACTAGGTACGATATATATATATATATATATATATATATATATATATATATATATATATTATATTAGCTACCGGCACAAGGTGCTCAAAGGTGAAGCATTTAACTTATTCTGCAAGTAAATGCCGACGTCACGGGAATCCCTGCTATAAGATGTCTCGGCTCAAGGACGACAAGTTAGCCTATACTCCTACAACTTTAAAGTTGATATCGTTTTTTCTTCTTCTACCACAGACGTGGCCACATATTTACAATGCTAACCAGCATATATACATTTTCTTCTGTCCTCCATGGACAGGGTGAGAGATGTGTTAAACACATAGTTCAGGGATTTATTGAACACTCAACCACAGAAGGTGATTGTAGTGCTTTAAAAATGCTAAGCTAACTTACTGACATGCACAGATTTATGTCTGTCTTTCATAAACAGTGTTCGAGGTGTGTTTACATAGCGTCATTAATGTGCGTTTACAAAAGGTGAAATACAATTCTGACCAGCTGCCACATACCCTCTATACAAATACACACATATATACATATATACCTACACATATCCACATATATATACATACACCTATGTCTCTCCTACTTTGACAGGGTAAGATTGCTTCTATAGAAACTAGTGTGATATTAAACACTTAACCACTGAAGGTGATTAAGGTGCTTTTACAAGCTCAGGTTATAGATACATTGTAAAGTAGATGTATTATTACATATTGTACAGGTACAATACATTGCACAACAGATGTATTACATAGTCAATCTTGGGTACAACTCCAATATATCATATATGTCATCATTGCATAGTGAACGGAGCCGATGAAATGGATGCAACCTATATTTTGCACAAGACGGTTAGCCAACAAAATTAAAAGGAAAAAATTACCCATCCTAATCAAGTCTAAACCAATGTAACCCACACCAGCCTAATATAAGATAATGCATCCTAACTTGACGATAAATGCTGGTAGGTCTATTGTGATACTGTGCATGCGATAGTCTTATAATAATAAAATTAGTAATTTATTCAGATTAAAGTCTATGCATGCAAAATGAGTTACAAACATAATGTTGGAGTGCTAGATAAAGCTAGTATATACTTTAAATAGTATATACTAGCACTGTATAATGCTAGTATATACATAAAACCATTTTTTTTTATTATTATTTTCTACCACAGACGTGGCCATACATTTACAATGCTTACCAGCATATATACATTTTCTTCTGTCCTCCATGGACAGGGTGAGAGACTTGTCAAACATACAGTTCAGAGATTTATTGAACAACCACAGAAGGTGATCGTAGTGCTTTTAAAATGTTAGGCTCAGCTACATACGTAAATACATAGATACATAGATTTATGAATGCATTAATGTGAATTTATAATGGTGAAATGCAATTCTGATCAGCTTTATACTTTTAAAAATCATTAATATGCACAGCGTTTTGGGTTAGATCCTTAAACTTATTGATAGAACACGTTGTAGTTAAATTGTATTCTGATTGTATTCCGTTATTCTATATGACGTGAATTTCTTCACGCAAATGTATTCCAACTGAGAAATAGACATTATACAATAAGTCTGTAATTTAAATGATGTTCAAGTATTACTAGAAGCAATATTATGGAAAATTACGATGGCTGGAACAATTATAAGCAAGTTAGGCTTTCACTGCACAGCCTAAAATTATTTATACCTGAACGTTGGTTCTTTTGTGATATTCGTGAACGTTCTCCATATATAATATGAACGTTTATACACAAGAAAAGTAAATGACAGACGTTTATACATAACAATTATTCATACATTCTCATTAACATTTCTACAGAATATATTTCTTCATATTAAGATTTCTTCGTCAACGTTTGCACATGTTACATTGGGTGGCATGTATCATCCTCGTATGAGAGCAATTATACATATTCTTGTACACCATATTATACATATACTTGAAGTAGGTAGAAATCAGGCAGCTCTGAGAACACGACCACAACTGAACGCAGATTCCTGTAAGATCAGTCAGTATTATAACTCCATTTCTACCCTTTTGAGGTGGCAATAATGTATACTAAGATTTCTCTCTTTCATTGTTCTTTGTTCTTCCCTTCGATTATATATATTTTTATTATATTGATGCGGCAAAATAGGCTGTTGTAAAACTGAGACTATATTAACGCAGCTTGGAGGTGATATGAGGACAAACAGCTAGGACACGAGGACAATGAACTGGGATATGAGCACGGGGGGGGGGGGGGGGGGGAAGGAATGATGCCCAACCACTTGTATCATCGGGGATTGAACTTAGACTCTGTAAGATACAAGGCCATCGCTCTACCGAGCAGTGTGTGTATCGATTATCATTCCTGGCAAGAAATATTAGACTCCTTGCGCAGACGTTATGCGCCCTTGTTGTTATGTAAATACTGCACCTGGTGGATCAATCGATACTGCGTGCCTACTGGTATTTACATTATTTTTTATTTACAAGGAATGTAAATAAGTCTCAATCAACTGTTAGGTCAGCTCACACTAGGGGTACATTCTACCACCTTAGACCACGGCAGAATACCCACCACAGGCTGCCCCTAACAACATAACAATTTGAGGAATCTATAACAGGAAGCCTATCTATTTTGGGCATATATTAAATCAGTTGCTACAGATAATTTACGGGATCACTATAGCCCGTGCTAAGTGGAAATCTCTTTCTGAGTATCTAAATCTAAAACAGCAATATCCAGATAATTTGTATCCACTTCATCTCTGCATTAATGTCGAGACGATCATTGAAAAGCGTCAAGCCTTGATTGTTTCAAGCGTAGGTTAGACATATATATATATGTATGAATGAATATGGGTGGATACAAATTGAAGCTGCCACGTTATGGGCCAATAGGCCCTCCGCGGCTGCCTTGATTCTTATGTTATTATGTTATTAAAATATCATTACACAACAATAACAATGTTATTAAAACCACACCAGCCATAGCAGTAAGTGTAGGAAGTCCTAAGACCCACAGGGCTCCTACACCCCAGACCCACAGGGGCTCCTACACCCCAGACCCACAGGGGCTCCTACACCCCAGACCCACAGGGGCTCCTGCACCCCAGACCCACAGGGGCTCCTGCACCCCAGACCCACAGGGGCTCCTGCACCCCAGACCCACAGGGGCTCCTGCACCCCAGACCCACAGGGGCTCCTGCACCCCAGACCCACAGGGGCTCCTGCACCCCAGACCCACAGGGGCTCCTGCACCCCAGACCCACAGGGGCTCCTGCACCCCAGACCCACAGGGGCTCCTGCACCCCAGACCCACAGGGGCTCCTGCACCCCAGACCCACAGGGGCTCCTGCACCCCAGACCCACAGGGGCTCCTGCACCCCAGACCCACAGGGGCTCCTGCACCCCAGACCCACAGGGGCTCCTGCACCCCAGACCCACAGGGGCTCCTGCACCCCAGACCCACAGGGGCTCCTGCACCCCAGACCCACAGGGGCTCCTGCACCCCAGACCCACAGGGGCTCCTGCACCCCAGACCCACAGGGGCTCCTGCACCCCAGACCCACAGGGGCTCCTGCACCCCAGACCCACAGGGGCTCCTGCACCCCAGACCCACAGGGGCTCCTGCACCCCAGACCCACAGGGGCTCCTGCACCCCAGACCCACAGGGGCTCCTGCACCCCAGACCCACAGGGGCTCCTACACCCCAGACCCACAGGGGCTCCTGCACCCCAGACCCACAGGGGCTCCTGCACCCCAGACCCACAGGGGCTCCTGCACCCCAGACCCACAGGGGCTCCTGCACCCCAGACCCACAGGGGCTCCTGCACCCCAGACCCACAGGGGCTCCTGCACCCCAGACCCACAGGGGCTCCTGCACCCCAGACCCACAGGGGCTCCTGCACCCCAGACCCACAGGGGCTCCTGCACCCCAGACCCACAGGGGCTCCTGCACCCCAGACCCACAGGGGCTCCTACACCCCAGACCCACAGGGGCTCCTGCACCCCAGACCCACAGGGCCTCCTGCACCCCAGACCCACAGGGGCTCCTACACCCCAGACCCACAGGGGCTCCTGCACCCCAGACCCACAGGGCTCCTACACCCCAGACCCACAGGGGCTCCTACACCCCACTACACTCGTGGTTAACACGCACAGATATTTCGTCACTACCTAGAAGGTGCTGGGGTCGAGCTTGTAACACTGTAAAAGTGTTTGGTTTAGGTTAATACATACATAGAGTACATGAGTCACAGACAAGGATCTGAGAGGCGCCAGTTGTCTGCCTGAGATCTCACACCTCTAACCGTTAATGACCCCAAGTGACCTGAGGTCAGATCATGAGAATTTCACCTTGCTTCCGCTAAGCTTATAATTGTAGTCTGGTAGCCTTCAAACATGCCGACGTTTAAGGAGTGGCTTGGTAGTGCCGGAGGCTATCTATTTGTGGGCGGAGTTAGCTACTAGGTTCCCCAATATAAACTCGGAGAGCTATCGAGCATGAAGCATTAACAGACAGAGCAGCAGACGAGAGAGAGAAGACGTCCCTACCAGGGAGGCTGTCGGCCGGCAGGGGCGAGACAGCCTCTGTCAAGCTACAGACCCCCCCCCCCCCTCTCTATTCAACTTAGACTCAGTACTCGGTGAGTGAACATTAAGGTGACTGGGTCGTGTTTACATATGTTGTGTGATGATCAGGGGCAGTCAAGTTGTAGGGTTCTCGAATTCTTGGATGATGACTCACTTTGCATATTAAATTGAATTGCTTAAGTTATGATATTTATCATGAAAAATATAATTGTTGAATTTATTATTTAAATGGTCTTTCACTGTGTCCCTAGAGTTGAGTTGAGGTGAGAAAGCCTCGGGGATTATTGGTTCCCTGATTTTAATGAGTACATGGTACAGGGGGAACATACTAATAATGAACTCATGATAACATCCTTTGAGAATTTTGTGATACAGGCAAGTTCCATTCCTTGTCTTGTATGTAATGATCATGAATGGATGGTGGCAGCATTTCGTCTTCTACTATCTACTCTTCTACTTCTACTATCTACTCTTCTACTTCTACTATCTACTCTTCTCCTTCTACCTATCTACACCTCTCCCTCCACCCCTCTCTAAACTCTCACTTTCAACTAATGACCCTCCTCGCTCCTCCCACCTCTCTCCCTCTCACCCCAAACCCTCACTAATTACTTCACTATGCATTTCTTTCCTTTCGTTATCTCTTTTACGTTTGCGGCAATGATTCTGTATTCTGGAGGTGCTCTAGAATAGTTAGCTAACTGGGGACGGGATAACGGACAAGAGAGAGCTGTTTCCCCCGGCCTCGTTAGTTAACTGGGGGGTGGAATAATGGACAAGATAGAGCTATTTCCCCCACCCCCCCGTTACAATGATGGCAGCGGTGTTGAACAATGTTGTAGGTAGTTGGTGTTCTTTTAACATTGTTCAGTCCCACGTGTCTTTTTGCCGCTCAGGCGCTATCAGGGAGATCTTGACATGTGTTTATTATTCGCGATTTAGCGAGCTTTGTTCAGGTTAGGAGATGATGATTCTCTGGTGTTGAGGTTTAGTGATTTTGTGAGTTTTGTGGTGTTCAGGGAATGTTCACCAGAACTTGCGTGTGTAGTGATTAATGTTAGTGATAAGATTTGGTGATTTGGGAACTTAGCGGTGTTGGTAGTGCAGGTCAGCTGAGTGTGACAGGTGACCTCGCATGTCCCACGGGGACACCCAGCCACCGCTGGTCTCCAGGTCAGTGGGGAGTGGCAGGTGTAGTTCTTTAGTAGTTTAAGTGTGGTTCTGCTCAGATTATTGCGATCGACTGTTTTACTCCATTTGAACGCAATAACCCGAGGTGTACTGGTCTTGTACAGCATACTAGGGGGAGGCTTAGTATGTCAGTAGACTTCACGTTGGGGACGCTCGACGTTAGATAGTCTGGTCACAGGGGTGGCAACAGTTTGGAGTTTGTTGACCGGCGGAGAAGCTAGGAAAACACTCTGGGTCACGTAGGTGGCTGTAGGTTAAGGGTGGGAGTAATGGTTAATTATGTACTTAAGATTAGGAACGGTACAGTTAAGTTTAGGCTAGTGTTTTGTCTATTAGTGTTGATTTTTTTTTGTGACAGGTTAAAAGTAGTGATGACCTTATTCTCTCTTCTCTAACTTTCCTCTGTTACTGTCTTATGTTCCACCAAGTCAGTATCATTCAGTGTTAATTGGATTATTTTAAAAAAAATTTAAGTGTAGTTGTTGCCAGGAGGAGAGCTTATAATTGGACTGTGTGAACCCTATACAAACTACAGGGTCACACAACAGCATGGAACACGGGTATTGTCGCCTTTATGTTCATCCACAGGTGGGAGCCAGAGGAGAGGCGCGACGCATATGCAGAAGAGAGACGGCTGCTGTGTACCACACTCAGGGACGTTCCTCACCACTACGACGACCAGCCCCCTACCTGGATGTCAGGGCCACCACCACCACCATCACCCCAGGGGACCCCCGAGATACAGCCCTCTCGGTCAGTCAACATTGGTCTACCCATTGGACCCCAAGACGGACGGACCCCAGCGGACCCCCAGTGGACCCCAGGTCGGTCTGCAGACGACCCCAGACGACCCAGTAAAAATGGAAGAGGAGCAACAACGACTCCAGTCTGTCCCACCAACATCGGTCTACCCAGGATGGACCCCAGGACGGACAGACCCCCAATGGACCCCAGGTCGCTTGTCTAAGACCCATGGGAGGAGGAAGAGAGAAGAAAGAAGAGAGAAGAAGGAAGAAAGAAGAGAGAAGAAAGAAGAAAGAAGAAAGAAGAAGAAGAAGATAAGACAAGCTGAGTGAGACACGATGCCTCGTGTCCCTTGCTGGTATCAGCATCATTGCACGGAGCGTAATTGCAAGACAGGATCGTTTGCCTTAACTGGCCGCCCCTCCTGCAAGCATGTTGCTCTGTTGAGTGATTCTTCCTGTGTCATGCGGACTTGATGTGGCTGTCAGAAGTAGCTCTCTGAAGGAGGCGTGCTGGAGCAACAGGGAGGAAGAAGAGTAGGATGGGATTTCTACTGTTGGCAACTATATGAAGGTCTCGAAACTTGTAGTCCCTATAGCTGTGAAGAACCCCAATATACGTCTCTCATGGTGACTGACGTAGGGCCAATTACAGATCAGCTGGGACAACCGAATTCCACGGTCCTGTGCGCAGTTCAAGTAGTAACGGCTTTCGGGTTGACCAAGGGTTGTTGTGCGTTAACGACGGAGAAGCGACGGAGGCAGTTGTGTTGAAGAAATGTGGTACAGGATTATCTACAAGACCAAGCAGTGACGTCGCCCAGCCAGAGACAATGGACGTCTGTCTACATATTTCATTTTTTAGAGTAGGATGATGTATATTTGTTTAGCTAGGATGTATTCTTTTCGTTAATAAAGTTGTCGCACACAGCTAGCTTGCTTTAGCAGTGTTGCAAAAACTTTATTTTCGGGGAGAAGGGGAGATGTAACACTGTAAAAGTGTTTGGTTTAGGTTAATACATACATAGAGTACATGAGTCACAGACAAGGATCTGAGAGGCGCCAGTTGTCTGCCTGAGATCTCACACCTCTAACCGTTAATGACCCCAAGTGACCTGAGGTCAGATCATGAGAATTTCACCTTGCTTCCGCTAAGCTTATAATTGTAGTCTGGTAGCCTTCAAACATGCCGACGTTTAAGGAGTGGCTTGGTAGTGCCGGAGGCTATCTATTTGTGGGCGGAGTTAGCTACTAGGTTCCCCAATATAAACTCGGAGAGCTATCGAGCATGAAGCATTAACAGACAGAGCAGCAGACGAGAGAGAGAAGACGTCCCTACCAGGGAGGCTGTCGGCCGGCAGGGGCGAGACAGCCTCTGTCAAGCTACAGACCCCCCCCCCTCTCTATTCAACTTAGACTCAGTACTCGGTGAGTGAACATTAAGGTGACTGGGTCGTGTTTACATATGTTGTGTGATGATCAGGGGCAGTCAAGTTGTAGGGTTCTCGAATTCTTGGATGATGACTCACTTTGCATATTAAATTGAATTGCTTAAGTTATGATATTTATCATGAAAAATATAATTGTTGAATTTATTATTTAAATGGTCTTTCACTGTGTCCCTAGAGTTGAGTTGAGGTGAGAAAGCCTCGGGGATTATTGGTTCCCTGATTTTAATGAGTACATGGTACAGGGGGAACATACTAATAATGAACTCATGATAACATCCTTTGAGAATTTTGTGATACAGGCAAGTTCCATTCCTTGTCTTGTATGTAATGATCATGAATGGATGGTGGCAGCATTTCGTCTTCTACTATCTACTCTTCTACTTCTACTATCTACTCTTCTCCTTCTACCTATCTACACCTCTCCCTCCACCCCTCTCTAAACTCTCACTTTCAACTAATGACCCTCCTCGCTCCTCCCACCTCTCTCCCTCTCACCCCAAACCCTCACTAATTACTTCACTATGCATTTCTTTCCTTTCGTTATCTCTTTTACGTTTGCGGCAATGATTCTGTATTCTGGAGGTGCTCTAGAATAGTTAGCTAACTGGGGACGGGATAACGGACAAGAGAGAGCTGTTTCCCCCGGCCTCGTTAGTTAACTGGGGGGTGGAATAATGGACAAGATAGAGCTATTTCCCCCACCCCCCCCGTTACAAGCTGAGCAAAAAGTGTTTCGTTTGAATGGTTCCCAAGCATCAGTTTTATTAACAATTCTTTAATAACCTCTCAAGGATTCCAACCGAGGGCTGTCAGGGCTTCAAGCACTAACTTAGCAAGCTGGAAACATTCGGGTCTTGGACCATTCAGCACTATTGGCAATCGCTGGTGTATGGGCAACCCGTCCTCCTAACAAAGCTTCGCATTTTGCCTCGTGCCTCTTTACCTGTACCCCACCATTCAAGTATCACACACACCTGTCACCAAGAAAGGTAATGAAAATCTTCCTCGTCTAAAAGCTGTCACTCTTGAAACAATTGCCTCCTCCATCGAAAATTTAAGACCTCGCGAGCACTGTGTCTACACCGACGGCTCAGTCCTATATTCTACTGGACGGACTGCAGCGGCAGCATGTAGGTTTTATAGTAATAATATTTGTGCACAGACTGTCAGTGTCAGGTTAAACAACTGGCTGACCTCCACACAAGCAGAACTAGCAGCACTACAACTAGCTACCAGAACTGAAGGAATAATATTTTGTGCTTCAAAGTTTGCTCTTCAAGCAATTGAAAACTTCTCCTGGAAGATCGACAGCAAGATCCTCATACTACCAATTATAAATGACCTAATCGCTGCACAGAGTAAAGGGTTTCAAATCTCCTTTGTATGGATACATCACACAAATATAACCCATCATAATGACACATTATAGAAAAATTACCGTGTAACAAAGATGAAATTGAATTAGACTTAGGTATCCCCATCCCTGCTGTCAAGACTAGATTGCTGCAAACACACAAAAACAATTTCTGATAGAGAAATTACTGACTCCCAACGACCTGAAAGCACTAGTATAAAAAGCTATGATTTGTTCAGATCTGAAATCTGTGTTTATGGGCAGCATAAAACGTCCACTAGACTGTGCGACACAGTGGTTGCCAGGATCAGGTTGGGTTACCGTTACCTGTGGCAGGTGGCTACCGTTACCTGTGGCAGGTGGCTGCAGGTGACGGATCTCCCAATCCTGAGCACTCCAGGTGCAAACTCTGTGAGCAGGAACTGCGGCATGATCTCCCACACTACATCACCGAATGCCCAGTTATTAGACCTTTCAGACCCGTTGGCATGAGGTACCTGGAGCTTTGCAATTATTTTATTCACTCTCGTGTTCTTGAAGATATCCTCATAATACACCCAGAGTATGCCAGTGCAGGCTACTGAACACATGCCTCTGTATGACTAACCATCCTGTGTGATGGGGATTTTTAGCACCACGTAGCTAGCTTTTTGACACACACTGTACTCCCCTTCATATAGTCTAGAGCAGCTGCACAAATGCACATGTACCTAAATGTTAATAAAAAAAAATTGACGCATATTCTACGTACGTATGCGTCATAAAGTATGACTAAAGTATGCGTCATACATACTTTACGTATGTAAAGTATGTATGCGTAAAGCATACACATGCGCATATTGCTTTTTATTTAAGGGCAAAAATCGTCGTACTAGAAAATGGTACCAGCTCGCGAAATTGACATATTGTCCCGTTTTCTGTTTTGGGTCCTCTGGTAGGTTAGGATAAGGGCACGTTAGTACGACAGTTTCTTGACGTTGGGGAACCTTAAGAGAACGGCCTGAAGGGTTATGGTACTAGACGCTTGTGGCCTCACAAAGTTTTGCTGGATGACAAGTTTCGGGTACGGGACGAACATAGGCTGGTCGCCAGAGTTGATAAGGAACAGCGTGCCAAGGTCACATTGTGACCCCAACGACGACTTTTTGCACTGCCCGGGAGCTTCAGCAGGTGTGTCGGGCCACCTACACACCTGGCTGCTGAAGCAGGTGGGGCCACCTACACACCTGGCTGCTGAAGCAGGTGGGGCCACCTACACACCTGGCTGCTGAAGCAGGTGGGGCCACCTACACACCTGGCTGCTGAAGCAGGTGGGGCCACCTACACACCTGGCTGCTGAAGCAGGTGGGGCCACCTACACACCTGGCTGCTGCAGCAGGTGAGTGGGGGCACCTACACACCTGCCTGCTGCAGCAGGTGTGTGGGGCCACCTACACACCTGGCTGCTGCAGCAGGTGTGTGGGGCCACCTACACACCTGGCTGCTGCAGCAGGTGAGTGGGGCCACCCACACACCTGGCTGCTGTAGCAGGTGAGTGGGGCCACCCACACACCTGGCTGCTGTAGCAAGTGAGTGGGGCCACCCACACACCTGGCTGCTAAAGCAAGTGAGTGGGGCCACCTACACACCTGGCTGCTGCAGCAGGGGTGCAGTAGCCACCTACACACCTGGCTATCACACATCAAACATTATGTTAGATGTACTTAACCAGTGACAACATGTGTGCCACCACCTCCCACCTCTACCGTTTGGCATTTAACAACAAAACAATCAATCAACGTGTATAGAATGGTGTCAATGTGTACTGCATTGATGACCTGTGTGTGGCCCCGACCTGCTCCCGTGGCCACCTGGTGCCATAGTTGTGGCCACCTGGTGCCGTAGTTGTGGCCACCTGGTGCCGTAGTTGTGGCCACCTGGTGCCGTAGTTGTGGCCACCTGGTGCCGTAGTTGTGGCCACCTGGTGCCGTAGTTGTGGCCACCTGGTGCCGTAGTTGTGGCCACCTGGTGCCATAGTTGTGGCCACCTGGTGCCGTAGTTGTGGCCACCAGGTGCCGTAGTTGTGGCCACCAGGTGCCGTAGTTGTGGCCACCTGGTGCCGTAGTTGTGGCCACCTGGTGCCATAGTTGTGGCCACCTGGTGCCGTAGTTGTGGCCACCTGGTGCCGTAGTTGTGGCCACCTGGTGCCGTAGTTGTGGCCACCTGGTGCTGTAGTTGTGGCCACCAGGTGCCGTAGTTGTGGCCACCAGGTGCCGTAGTTGTGGCCACCAGGTGCCGTAGTTGTGGCCACCTGGTGCCGTAGTTGTGGCCACCTGGTGCCGTAGTTGTGGCCACCTGGTGCCATAGTTGTGGCCACCTGGTGCCATAGTTGTGGCCACCTGGTGCCATAGTTGTGGCCACCTGGTGCCATAGTTGTGGCCACCTGGTGCCGTAGTTGTGGCCACCTGGTGCCGTAGTTGTGGCCACCTGGTGCCATAGTTGTGGCCACCTGGTGCCATAGTTGTGGCCACCTGGTGCCGTAGTTGTGGCCACCTGGTGCCGTAGTTGTGGCCACCTGGTGCCGTAGTTGTGGCCACCTGGTGCCGTAGTTGTGGCCACCTGGTGCCATAGTTGTGGCCACCTGATGCCGTAGTTGTGGCCACCTGGTGCCATAGTTGTGGCCACCTGGTGCCGTAGTTGTGGCCACCTGGTGCCGTAGTTGTGGCCACCTGGTGCCATAGTTCTGGCCACCTGATGCCGTAGTTGTGGCCACCTGGTGCCATAGTTGTGGCCACCTGGTGCCGTAGTTGTGGCCACCTGGTGCCGTAGTTGTGGCCACCTGGTGCCGTAGTTGTGGCCACCTGGTGCCGTAGTTGTGGCCACCTGGTGCCGTAGTTGTGGCCACCTGGTGCCGTAGTTGTGGCCACCTGGTGCTGTAGTTGTGGCCACCAGGTGCTATAGTTGTGGCCACCTGGTGCCGTAGTTGTGGCCACCTGGTGCCGTAGTTGTGGCCACCTGGTGCCGTAGTTGTGGCCACCTGGTGCCGTAGTTGTGGCCACCTGGTGCCGTAGTTGTGGCCACCTGGTGCCGTAGTTGTGGCCACCTGGTGCCGTAGTTGTGGCCACCTGGTGCTGTAGTTGTGGCCACCAGGTGCCATAGTTGTGGCCACCTGGTGCCGTAGTTGTGGCCACCTGGTGCCGTAGTTGTGGCCACCTGGTGCCGTAGTTGTGGCCACCAGGTGCTATAGTTGTGGCCACCTGGTGCCGTAGTTGTGGCCACCTGGTGCCGTAGTTGTGGCCACCTGGTGCCGTAGTTGTGGCCACCTGGTGCCATAGTTGTGGCCACCTGGTGCCGTAGTTGTGGCCACGTGGTGCCATAGTTGTGGCCACCTGGTGCCATAGTTGTGGCCACCTGGTGCGGTAATCATGACCAGGTGGGTTGCCATATGCTGCCATTTCGAAAGACCAGTCACGGCCGTCTGTCGTGATAGTCATTCTCAATAGTTGATAGTCGTGTTCGTCTTCCTACATTCACCCAAGTAATAGTCATTTGAGGTCGTTTTCAGTCTCGGGGAACGACTGGTCGCTGCCCCCCCCCCCCTCCTGTGCCCTCCACGACTCCTTGCTGGTTCAGTCGTCTCGTATCAACATCTTAATCTTGAATGCAATGACTCATGTGTGTCTCTCTCTTTCTCTCTTTCTCTTTTTCTCTTTTTCTCTCTCTCTCTCTCTCTCTCTCTCTCTCTCTCTCTCTCTCTCTCTCTCTCTCTCTCTCTCTCTCTCTCTCTCTCTCTCTCTCTCTCTCTCTCTCTCTCGTGATCTTCTGTCCGTTGTCTTCTGGTATTGTTCACGGTATTCACGGTATTCATGGTTATCTGCCATCTATTTCTATACCACTAAATGTTCAGACTTGAACGCCGGTTTTACGTCCGTCTGGTGTGTACTCACCTATTTGTGGCTGCAGGACCGAGCATTGACTCTTGGATCCCGCCTTTCCAGCCATCGGTTGTTTACAGCAATGACTCCGGTCCTATTTCCTTATCATACCTAGTTTTAAAATTATGAATGGTATTTGCTTCCACAACCTGTTCCTTAAGTGCATTCCATTTCCCCACTACTCTCACGCTAAAAGAAAACTTCCTAACATCTCTGTGACTCATCTGAGTTTCAAGCTTCCATCCATGTCCCCTCGTTCTGTTACATGAAATGTTCACACGGAATAGTGTGTGTGTGTGTGTGTGTGTGTGTGTGTGTGTGTGTGTGTGTGTGTGTGTGTGTGTGTGTGTGTGTGTGTGTGTGTGTGTGTGTGTACTCACCTACTTGTACTCACCTAATTGTGCTTGCGGGGGTTGAGCTCTTGACTCTTTGGTCCAGCCTCTCAACCGTCAATCAACAGGTGTGTGTGAAGACCAAAGCCAGTATTCATGAAGCATTTTCGTGACGATCTACGAAACCTCTGCATCTTTCCTCAATGATGGTGGCACAGTTTGCCGTTATTAAAGACTTAATGATCAGAGAAGCGACACGAGAGTCTCTCTATAACAATCATAACTACCGGGGCGAGAACCACCTCGCTGAAGGGTGTCAGGCTCGTTAACTGTTCGCTAAATACGGACTACAAGTCGTCATGATTGAGGAAGGATGTACGGGTTTCGCAAGTGAAGACATAAATGATATGGCGCAAGTCTTCACCGTGGTTCTACATTATAGTAAACCAATACATGCACGTGTAAACCTCTAATTACGCAGTATTTGTTCAGGTGTAAACCAACTATTTGTACTGTGCAATATATATGTTGACTGTGAGGTATATACTACGGGCTCACCATAGCCCGTGCTACTTGGAACTTTTTGTTCCAGGTTGTAAATCTTAAACAACAACAACATGTGAGTTATAGTGTAATCAAGTGGCGGACTTTTTACCATTAGCTTGAGGCAATATTGGCGTGTAAGGTTGCGGGGAAGTGTGAAGCGATTGGGCAACCTCGGCCTCTTAATGATTGTATTGTTAAGGTAACTGGAGATGCTGCAAGGAACGCCCTTGTCAAGGACTGTAAAGATCTTGTGGTATTAAGGTGATTTTCTTAGGCACTGAGTGAAGTCTTGTGTGTGTGTGTGTGTGTGGGGGGGGGCCTCCTTGTGTAGTCACCTAGTTATATTCACCTAGTTGTGCTTGCGGGGGTTGAGCTTTGCTCTTTCGGCCCGCCTCTCAACTGTCAGTCAACTGTTACTAACTACTATTTTTTTTTTCCACACACACACACACACACACACACACACACACACACACACACACACACACACACACACACACACACACACACACACACACACACACACAGATAGATATGAGAGAGCCCAGTAGGCTCAGGAATCTGTACACCAGTTGATTGACAGTTGAGAGGCGGAACCAAAGAGCCAAAGCTCAACCCCCGCAAGCACAAATAGGTGAGTACACACAAACACACACACACACACACACCAGGAAGCAGCTCCATAACAGCTGACTAACTCCCAGGTACCTATTGACTGCTAGGTAACAGGGGCATTCAGGGTGAAAGAAACTTTGCCCATTTGTTTCTGCCTGGTCCGGGAATCGAACCTGGGCCACAGAATTATGAATCATGCGCGCTGTCCACTCGGCTACCAGCTCAAGGTCACCTCAAGGTCTGTGCGGGTCCTCCTTGGAACCTGTCCTCTGCGAGGAAATCCTTTTACGGGAATGAATTGAGAACTACTACATAATTAGTGCTATTATCTACTCTCTATAAATGGTTAGATTAGGTTAAGGCTACTTTAGGTTAAGGTTTGGTTAGGATTCATTACACCTGGTTACAGTGTATTGTTGACGATAATGTGAAATATCGAATTAAAAAACTATTTGAGTGTACCCGATAATTCTGGTAACAGAAAACCAAATTCTTCAAAGAATACATTTTCATCGTATACTTTTCATATATTAAACCAACGATTTATAATAAAATAAAGGTATACCTTGAGAATACACTGTGTTTAGAACAAAGGTTCACCAGCCAGTTTTCATATAGACTATTAATTGAACCGTAATATGCTTTCAGACCATCACAAATACCTAGATAACTATCCAGGTGGTTTGAAGTGCAGTGTGGCATTCCCACGGTAATGGATCTTTTTCCACCATTCTCAATCCCCCTCTAAGTATTTTATATGTCTGTATCATGTCCCCCCTCTCTCTCTCTCTCCTCCTTTCTTCACTTCAAATCCATTCCCACGGTAATGGATTTGTTCTGAGGACAGACTCCGTCATTGTGTGAGGTCCTCCATGGGTTAGTGTTCATGTAGTAGAGATGGAGGCATGCCCACCGCCAGCTGGGGGTATAGAGAGGGCATTGTGGCCCCGGGTATGTGTGTGTGTGCTGGGAGGGGCCCTGACCCACCCTCCCTCACTTGAGGGCTGGGGCCCTGACCCTCCCTCCCTCACTTGAGGGCTGGGGCCCTGACCCTCCCTCTCACTTGAGGGCTGGGGCCCGCCACGGTTTCTGAATGAAGTAAGTGTTTGGGGTGTGTGGCGGCGGGCTCACCTGATTGTACTCCAGTACTGGTGATTGTAGTTAGAAATTATTTTCTGGTCTTCAGAATGACCGCAGCATTTGTAGTTGTCTGGTATTTGATGGATATATTTATGGATTTATAATATACACATTAGTAAGGGGCCTCGTAGCCTGGTGGATAGCGCGCAGGACTCGTAATTCTGTGGCGCGGGTTCGATTCCCGCACGAGGCAGAAACAAATTGGCTAAAGTTTTTCACCCTGAATGCCCCTGTTACCTAGCAGTAAAATAGGTACCTGGGTGTTAGTCAGCTGTCACGGGCTGCTTCTTGGGGGTGGAGGCCTGGTCGAGGACAGGGCCGCGGGGACACTAAAAAGCCCCGAAATCATCTCAAGATAACCTCAAGATGTTGTTAGAGGTTCGTGCCGATAGGCTCTGAGACTTTGGGCGCCTGGGGTAAATGTGCACTTAAGTTCCTAAAGGAGGTGGGTGAGGAACTCACTGGGAAAGCTAAAGACTCAAGAGCGGTCAGTTTCCTGTACCAGCGCCTCAGTGGAGCAATCCAGAGAGGAAATGCTTGCTGTATCTTGGGCACGCACCCCACCTCCGAAGAGCTAGTTGAGGTCTTGGGACAGTGATTGTTGTGTGTGTGTGTATCTATAAACTGTAACGATGTAGTAAATTAAAATAAAATTTTAGAAAAAATAATAAGGGTGGTAAGAGAGGGAAATATCAAAGTGTTCAGTGAGAATCCACAAGGTCTTTCTTCTCTGAATACTCCTTATTTTCGTCTTCGAGACTATGGGTCCCTAGAATTGCACCAGAGGTGGTACCCCTATTATAAGATTATAATATATATAATATATATATAATATATATAATATATATATAATATATATATAATATATATAATATATATAATATATATAATATGGTGTTGAGTAGGCGAATGGTTAGAGCTGGCGTTCAGAGTGGTGGTCGGTGGTTCGAGTCTCCTACTGCCCGAAGCGAAGGAATGTGTGTTTTTGGCGGCCTTGGTGTATGACTAGTGGCGAGGTGTCCCCGGGTGCTTGTTGTCCTGCTGGGTCAGCATTCTTCAGCACAAGGCACTCCTTGTGCTCGTCCGAGGTGGCACTGGCACCCATCCACCAAGGCAGAACTGCTGGGGGCCACCACACACACACACACACACACACACACACACACACACACACACACACACACACACACACACACACACACAGAAACCTAATGGAATGCATTAGGAAGTAATGTGGTGGAGGCTGACTCCATACACAGTTTCAAGTGTAGATATGATAAAGCCTAATAGACTCAGGAACCTGTACACCTGTTGATTGACAGTTGAGAGGCGGGACCAAAGAGCCAGCGCTCAACCCCCGCAAGCACAATTAGGTGAGCTCACACACACTATGTAATGGAGTACGAAAACATACACAAATTTAGAGACGGCTCTATAACAAAGTGTTCAGTAAATGTATACATATTTCATTCAAATATAACCTACCAGAAATATTAGCCAAGTATACCCCGCCGCGCACTAACGATAGTCAGTACAGGTGGCTGACTGTGACCTATCCACCGCTACCCACTGGATAGGGAGGAGAGGTATGCTGGGATAATATAACACTATATACATTACATTTTACACTATATACATTACAAGGGGTCACTATGATGGGGGTGGGGGACCTGGTGGGGGGGGGTGGGGGTCAGTCTCTGTCACCCTGGTCGATAACGTCGCGGATAAGGTATTATACGCGATCAATACCGGACCTCGCTGTGGGGGACACCTGTCACGCTGTGGGGGGACGCCTGTCACGCTGTGGGGGGACACCTGTCACGCTGTGGGGGGACGCCTGTCACGCTGTGGGGGACACCTGTCACGCTGTGGGGGGACACCTGTCACGCTGTGGGGGACGCCTGTCACGCTGTGGGGGGACACCTGTCACGCTGTGGGGGACGCCTGTCACGCTGTGGGGGACACCTGTCACGCTGTGGGGGAACACCTGTCACGCTGTGGGGGGACACCTGTCACGCTGTGGGGGGGCACCTGTCACGCTGTGGGGGACGCCTGTCACGCTGTGGGGGACGCCTGTCACGCTGTGGGGGACGCCTGTCACGCTGTGGGGGACGCCTGTCACGCTGTGGGGGGACACCTGTCACGCTGTGGGGGGACACCTGTCACGCTGTGGGGGGACACCTGTCACGCTGTGGGGGGACACCTGTCACGCTGTGGGGGACACCTGTCACGCTGTGGGGGACACCTGTCACGCTGTGGGGGACACCTGTCACGCTGTGGGGGGGACACCTGTCACGCTGTGGGGGGGACACCTGTCACGCTGTGGGGGGGACACCTGTCACGCTGTGGGGGACACCTGTCACGCTGTGGGGGACACCTGTCACGCTGTGGGGGGACACCTGTCACGCTGTGGGGGGCACCTGTCACGCTGTGGGGGACACCTGTCACGCTGTGGGGGGACACCTGTCACGCTGTGGGGGGCACCTGTCACGCTGTGGGGGGGCACCTGTCACGCTGTGGGGGGGCACCTGTCACGCTGTGGGGGGGGCACCTGTCACGCTGTGGGGGGGGGCACCTGTCACGCTGTGGGGGGGGGGGCACCTGTCACGCTGTGGGGGGGCACCTGTCACGCTGTGGGGGGGCACCTGTCACGCTGTGGGGGACGCCTGTCACGCTGTGGGGGACGCCTGTCACGCTGTGGGGGACGCCTGTCACGCTGTGGGGGGACGCTTGTCACGCTGTGGGGGGCCACCTGTCACGCTGTGGGGGACGCCTGTCACGCTGTGGGGGGCCACCTGTCACGCTGTGGGGGCACACCTGTCACGCTGTTCTTGTATATACACATCCAAGAACAGCTTATGGTGGGTATATATCCTTGTATATGTATATTATACAAATATGTCGTAAATACGAGAGAGAGAGAGAGAGAGAGAGAGAGAGAGAGAGAGAGAGAGAGAGAGAGAGAGAGAGAGAGAGAGAGAGAGAGAGAGAGATCACGCACCTCTGATGTAGTGTATAGAGGCCCCCTGGTCAGTGGACCACACCCTGGGCTCAATCTTGCTGCAATAGTTCCGGTGACTTACACAGCGCAATAGTTCGATCCCTTTCCATAACCTCAATATTTTTCCTCGCCGATACACAACCCTCACGTTCTCGTACTCCCATTGGGCTCTCCTTGTAAATATATCGTGACACTTGAAGAAAGCTCTCTGTTAGTATTTAGATACAAGAGCCAGGGAAGACATGATCACGTCCTACAAAATACTCGGGATCGACAGGAGGTAGACGGACACAGGGAAACTGAGTTCCACGAGTAGCGGAAATATTAAAAGTCTTGAAAGATGTGAAGAGGACTGGAGTAGGGAGTGACGTGAGAGAGAAGGCATCCCAACACAGGTCTCAAGTGCTCTAAGTGTTTGCGAACGCGTGCACCACTCGATCAAATGTGTCCGGGCTGGACCCAAGAGCTGAAGCTCCCCCCCCCCATACAAGCACATGTGGGTGAGTACACGCACACATGCACGCAAACAAATCCACATTATTTAACGAGCAGTTGGCCGCCCGGCGATAACGTGGTTGGCACCAGTTCCCATGGTGATTGAAGATGAGACCCCCGCCCCCCCCCCCCATAGCGCGAGTGTGAATACCTCGTTAACTAATGGCACCCGCTGGCACCTGGTGGCGGTTGAGGGGGGGGGGGTGTCTGGTGGCCCTCCAGGTGGTGAGTGCCCCGCGTGACACCAGCTGTTGGGTTGTGTGACGGCCGTCCTCCGTGCAATGATTGTTGAACTCTAGAGGTCACCACTCCACAAAGGGTGTATTTCCCACATACACAAGGAGAGCCGGTCGGACGAGCGGACAGCACGCTGGACTTGTGATCCTGTGGTGCCGGGTTCGATCCCAGGCGCCGGCGAGAAACAATGGACAGAGTTTCTTTCACCCTGGTGCCCCTGTTACCTAGCAGTAAAATAGGTACCTGGGTGTTAGTCAGCTGTCACGGGCTGCTTCCTGGGGGTGGAGGCCTGGTCGTGGAGGCCTCATGGATAAGTACCTCCAAAGGATACCTGATCAACCAGGCTGTGACTTATACGTCAGGCTGCGAGCAGCCGCGTCCAACAGCCTAGTTGATCAGTCCAGCAACCAGGAGGCCCGGTCGACGACCGGGCCGCGGGGACGCTAAGCCCCGGAAGCACCTCAAGGTAACCTCAAGGTAAGGAGGACCGGGCCGCGGGGACACTAAAGCCCCGAAATCATCTCAAGATAAGAAGAATGGGGGCATGGGATGAAGACATGGTCACATTGAACCTTAATACTTAAGAAGTTAAAGATATTTAGCTATAATGAGAGGGGCTTAAGACCTATATATAAAGACCTGTGTAAGACTCACACCTGACCATTTGGTCACCACTTGGTCCGGGAGACATCTCCCGTCACGCAGGGTGCAGTTGCGCCTCCACAGATCTCCAGCATCATCTTTTGATACTGGTAATGGCTCGAAAGGGCCACCACTTACGGGCTATTCATGCCCGTGCCACCTCTTGGGTGGCTTAATCTTCATCAATCAATCAATCACTCACACCTGTATACAAAGTCTCCCTATCGTAGAGGACCAAAAGTAACCGGGCCCCAGGACCAGGATTCACTAAAACATGCCTTAAACGTACGAAACCTGTACATCTTTCCTCACAACGTCACAACCCACGGTGGTTATTGTTATAAACAATCCCGTAGTGCTCCGGGGCTCTTAAAATGTTTAATAAATGTAAACAAACAAAGATTGAGAAAAGATGCAAAGGTTTCGTAAGAGGTTAGGATGACCTGTATGAGGCCTAGGCTTGGCAAGGAAAGGTTAGGTTAGGTCTTAGATTTATGTGGCTGTTAAAAAAAAAATTTTATGTTCGTCCATAATTGAGTAATTAGAAAGTTCTACTATCTGCTTGTCAATCACGTCATACTGGTACTCTGGGCCTCGTGGGTACTGTAAGTACTCTCATTTTAGGAGGCTGGGCTCCTCATACTAATGATAATATATCTTTAACCTCATAAAACATTAAGGTTGAATTTTAAGTCCAGTGTGACGGGGTTGAGAGCGTAGAGAACACGCAGCGTGGCACTCTCTGTCTCTCTCTGTCTCTCTCTCTGTCTCTCTCTCTGTCTCTCTCTCTGTCTCTCTCTCTGTCTCTCTCTGTCTCTGTATCTCTCTGTCTCTGTATCTCTCTCTCTCTCTCTCTCACACACATAATAAAGATGATGCAGAGACACAGGTGAAGGAAAGTTTAGACATGGGAAAGTGCGCGACGCTCCCTCAAAAATATTACAGTTCCCCCCTATAACCACACACGGACACACCCAAGCAACCCACCTAACTTACCCAATCTGATGCATTGAAAACGTCCACAATAGCATGCTTTAATTTGTACTAACACGTCACATTTGTATCGGATTGGTCGATTCCGTAAATAATACGACGTGTTAGGGAGAGGGAGAGGGGGGTGGCATACTGTGGGAGGGGGCCCATGGGAGAGGGGGAGTGGGGGAGCTAGTAGAAAGGGGGGAGGGGGTTGATCTGGTCGTGTTGGTCGACGTGGTTGATGGATTACTTTAGAATAACCCATAATTTTGCTTCATCTAGGCTATTCCCTAAAGGTAATTTTTTCCATCTTGCGGGCGTGGCATTTTTCTTGCTTGCTCGCGCATGCAAGCAAGTGTACTCACCTAGTTGTGCTTGTGGGGGGGTTGAGGTTCGGTTCTTTGGTCCCGCCTCTCAACTGTCAATCAACTGGTGTACAGGTTCCTGAGCCTACTGGGCTCTATCATATCTACATTTGAAACTGTGTATGGAGTCAGCCTCCACCACATCTCAAGTCTTGAAAGATGTGAAGATGTGTGCCTAATGCATTCCAGCTGTTAATGGAACCTGTACACCAGTTTATTGACAGTCGAGAGGCGGGACCAAAGAGCCAAAGCTCAACCCCGCAAGCAGTACTAAGTGAGTACACTTTTCGGGAATTGTGAAAAGTGTGGCTTGCTAGTAGCGCTTGTCCCAGGCGCGGAGGTGGAGGTCTTCCGGCACCTCTGGCCTCGGGCACAGTGAGCTTTTTAACTGTACTGACGATCAAATTCTTCGTCTTGTCTGAAGGCCTTGAAGTTGTGGATGGAGGTGGCTTCCACCACTACTTCTTCTTCCAGCACGTGTTGCACATGTTGACCCTCCGTGCAGAGTACGAGTATTTCCTCCAGATGTTTGAGTTTTCAGCTTTCACTTATGTTCTCTAAGAGCCTCTACTATTTTCTCTCTCTCGGTCTAAAGAACCTTTCCTTCTCCACCTAGTCTATTCCCCTCAGTATTTTGAGTACAGTGATCATATCCCCTCTTCTCATTCTGCCATCTTAATGTTGTGGTTCTCGTATTTTCATGTTTCCTTACCTGGACTTTGCCTGTGCACGTTTCCTGGGTATTAGAACCGTTTCCTGTGAACTTTCATATTAACTGACGTATGTGAGGCATCAAATCGTCTAGCCTAACCGTTCGGAATGTTATCATATTTGCCTTTAAATCTCTGTATGGCCTTTACCTCCCTACACACTTCTCACTCGTCAGCAATATATATCAACATGTCTATGCACATTCTGTATGTCGTGATCATGTCCCCCCGTGTCTTCTCCATTTGAGGATTAGTTCTCTTGGCCAATCTGTATAGGTGAGTTTCTTTAATACAGTCTGGCCTTGTGGGGACTTGTAGTTGTAATTAACAACTTTAGTACTTGATTGTCACTATTGCGGGTTGAACTTCAGATCTTGGGTCCCTCCTCTCAACGTGCAGTTAGCTTGTATCCAAGTTCCTGAGGTTATTGGCCTTTATAATGAGAGGGCTTGGTGGTTGTGAGGGGGGTGGTTGTGAGAGGGGGTGGTAAGAGAGCTTGTGGTTGTGAGAGAGCTTGTGGTTGCGAGAGAGGGGATGGTGAGAGAGCTTGTGGTTGTGAGAGAGGGTGGTGAGAGAGCTTGTGGTTGTGAGAGGGGGTGGTGAGAGAGCTTGTGGTTGTGAGAGGGGGTGGTGAGAGAGCTTGTGGTGGTGAGAGGGGGTGGTGAGAGAGCTTGTGGTTGTGAGAGAGGGTGGTGAGTGAGAGAGCTTGTGGTTGTGAGAGAGGGTGGTGAGTGAGAGAGCTTGTGGTTGTGAGAGGGTGGTGAGTGAGAGAGCTTGTGGTTGTGAGAGGGTGGTGAGTGAGAGAGCTTGTGGTTGTGAGAGAGGGTGGTGAGTGAGAGAGCTTGTGGTTGTGAGAGGGTGGTGAGTGAGAGAGCTTGTGGTTGTGAGAGGGTGGTGAGTGAGAGAGCTTGTGGTTGTGAGAGAGGGTGGTGAGTGAGAGAGCTTGTGGTTGTGAGAGGGTGGTGAGTGAGAGAGCTTGTGGTTGTGAGAGGGTGGTGAGTGAGAGAGCTTGTGGTTGTGAGAGGGTGGTGAGTGAGAGAGACCGCCGCCAAGGTTCGCTGTGTGCCGCGGCAAGCCTCCGGTGAGTCACAGTGAGAATATGTGGGTCGTGAGCCACCCAGGGAGTTACTCACCATACTTCACCATACTTCGCCATCCTCCTGCCACCCCGAGTGTTCTCCCGCAGCGTCAGGAGGTCCCTGCGGTCCCCTGCGGCCAGGCGGTGCTGGGGTTGACCGCCGCCAACAGCTGCTTCGTGCTTTCACCCTCTGTCAACGTCATATATTCATGCTCAGTCGACTTGTAAATTTGTCGATATAAGGGAAATTCCTGATATGAAAAACTGCTCTGTACCTGAGTGCCTCTGTGTCTCAGTGCCTCTGTACCTCTGTAAATGCTCTGTACCTCTGTAAATGCTCTGTACCGCTGTAAATGCTCTGTACCGCTGTAAAAGCTCTGTACCGCTGTAAAAGCTCTGTACCTCAGTGTTCAGTCCTTGTACCACTGCTAGCCTTAGGCTCGGCTACAAGTACCTCTGGGAATTTGTAACATCTGCTGATGTACATTTGACTAAATGTAAACTTTGTCAGCAGAACTATTCGCTTACTTTGTGTCATTATATAATGGAATGTGAACAAATCGCGGAATTTAGAGATAACACCATCAATAGTGTCCAAGAAATGTGTAAGTACTTCATTCATAATGATGTACTGCCGGGAATCTTGGCGAAGTATCCAAAATTTGCTTACTGTAGGTGCAGCCTGCACATGACTGTAAAGCTGCCGCCCAGTTGGGTGGGTGTGGAGCACATGACTGTAAAGCTGCCTCCCAGTTGGGTGGGTGTGGAGCACATGACTGTAAAGCTGCCGCCCAGTTGGGTGGGTGTGGAGCACATGACTGTAAAGCTGCCGCCCAGTTGGGTGGGTGTGGAGCACATGACTGTAAAGCTGCCGCCCAGTTGGGTGGGTGTGGAGCAAGACTAGTAACTGTGTGACTCACCATAGATGTAAAGTGCCTTGTATAGTGACTGTTGTGAGCCTCTTGTTGAATCACTTGTGACACAAAAGATTATTGATGTGTGTATTTGTGTGGGTGATTAAATATGTATGTGTATGTATATATGTGTGCGTATATATATATGTACATATATGTATGAGTATGTTTACATGTATATATAACATTAATAATTGTGTAACTAGCATCAAAAGATTATTTGCTTAGCTAAACGAACTAGAGGGTTCAGTTCCTGAACCGATTATGTGCCTCTGTAATCCTTTACACCACCGCCCACGGGATGGGTATGGGGTGCATAATAAAGAAAGAAATTGAACTGATTTGTCTCATTCACATCAAGCGTAGATAAAATAGTCACAGTTTCGTGTCATTATTTACAGGCGATACAGAAATCAGCATGAAAAATTACTGCTGTAGAAAATTTCAAGCTGATTTTCTCACTTGAAAATTAGAAGCCGATATTAATAAAACCTCCGATTACATGGTTAGCAAGAATGAACTAAGGATACTTAAATATGGTAAAATAATGACAAAATTCCAGGGTACAAGACACAATCAAGGTTATCTTGAGGTTATCTTGAGATGATTTCGGGGCTTTAGTGTCCCCGCGGCCTGTCCTCAACCAGGCCTCCACCCCCAGGTAGCAGCCCGTGACAGCTGACTAACACCCAGGTACCTATTTTACTGCTAGGTAACGGGGCATAGGCTGAAAGAAACTCTATCCATTGTTTCTCGCCGGCGCCATGGATCGAACCTGGGACCACAGGATCACAAGTCCAGCGTGCTGTCCGCTAGGCCGACCGGCTCCCCATAGTGAGCATAAGCAAATAGAGCAAAAGCCAGCAGATTGATAGCACGGATTACGAGAACCTTCAAATCCACGGATCACCACAGACCACCAATGCTCATACACTGCAAATCACTGGTGCTGTCTGGCCTCGAGTACTGCTCAGTACTCTCTTGAGCCCCTTCACAGCACGAGTACCCATACAGAGGGAATACAGAGAACATATACGACCTAACATTCGTAACATTTTCATGCCCGAAACGCTTTGCGTAATAGTGGCTTTAGGCATTGTATGTACTAGCTCTATCTATAAGTCCACCAATCTTTGTAAAAAAAAATCTTGTATGTATGTACCTTACCTAAATAAACATTTATATATTTATTTATTTATTTAACATAGACACGATTAAGGCACCGAAATTATTCCGATGCAAGCTCTCGAAGTGTACTCTAGGAAGTAGTAAGCGAGAGGGAACGGCACCACATAATATAGATGGAGAGTACTAGAGTACCAGGTCCCGTTGGAAGGGGGAGGGAGGAAGGAACATGAATAAATCCACAAGGGCCGTGACGAGGATTCGAACCTGCATCCGGGAGCATCCCAGCCACTGCCTTACTCTTGTGTGAGGAAGGAACATGTTCCCCCCCCCCTCCCACCGGTTCCAGAGAGAGACAGGGGGAGCAGGTTGGTGGTAACCGGTTGGAAGAGCAGCAGTAAGGGAAGGAGGTGGGCGTTCGAGTCTCGTGATCAGATTTCCTTCTAAAATAACGAACCAGTTGTAACCTGAGGTTGGTCTGGCTGGGGGAGGGGGGGGGGTGTTTCCAGCACCCGGCCACTACCCCCTGACACTTCCCCCACCACACTGGTTAGTGTCCCTGACACTTCCCCCACAATGTTTACTCTCACTACCCCTCACCACCACACTGGTTACTGCCACTACCCCTCTCCACCACACTGGTTACTGCCACTACCCCTCACCACCACACTGGTTACTGCCACTACCCCTCACCACCACACTGGTTACTGCCACTACACCTTCTCCACCACACTATTGTCACTACCCTTGACGCTGTAGCCTCTGCCAATCACACATCAAAAGAGGAAAGTTCCCAAGAGTTGACTTGTCGCTAAATGAATCACCAGGAGAGCACATAAACATACGAGATAGAGAGAATTTTAGATCAAAATCAATATAACTCTTACATAGCAAAGGTTAAGTTAGGTAGGGATCCGGTCGGCCGAGCGGACAGCACGCTGGACTTTTGATCCTGTGATCCTGGGTTCGATCCCAGGCGTTGGCGAGAAACAATGGGCAGAGTTTCTTTCACCCTATGCCCCTGTTACCTAGCAGTAAAATAGGTACCTGGGTGTTAGTCAGCTGTCACGGGCTGCTTCCTGGGGGTGGAGGCCTGGTCGAGGACCGGGCCGCGGGGACACTAAAAAGCCCCGAAATCATCTCAAGATAACCTCAAGAAGAAGAAGGTTAGGAGCTTGTGGGTAGAGTGACGGAGCAGAGGAACGGTGTCCACCCACTCCTAGCATCTGAGGATCGAGCGCCGACCTGCAAGAGGCGAGGCAGTCACTGTACCAACCACTCTTAAGTGGCTGGGAACATATAAACAAAGTTACTGTCGAAACTGGGTAAAATATAGCCTCTAAGCAGCGTTTGGGAATCCGGATTAGCTATAAGATTTAACTTAAGATCTTTGGAGCAGGAGAGATATGGAAGGGAAGGGAACTATCTAGGGGAAAGCGTCAAGCCATTACGACTATATAGCACTGGGAAGGGGTCAGGATATAAGGATTTGGGATGGGACGGGGGGAAGGAATGGTGGCCAACCACTTGTGGACGGTCGGGGATTGAACGCCGACCTGCATGGAGCGAGACCGTCGCTCTACCGTCCAGCCCTGGTGGTTTGTCAGGGATATGAACCAACGTCCTGGATCCCCTCCATTACCTAGACTAGAGAGCACGCGGGTTGTCTCAAACTTGGGCTGGCCTCCAGCTCGCTGGCCCCAGTCTCCTGCTGGATAGAAGATACGGGCTCGCCATAGCCCGTGCTACTTGGAACTTTTTTGTTCCAGGTAGCGAATCAACATCAACATCCTGCTGGATCCCGACGGATGCCAGGATGTATAACCTTTAGCATATCATGGTTCATAGGTTAAGGCGTGCGTCTGGGGGGGGGCTACCCGACAACTTCCTCGCAGATATAGTTTTTATGTTATTCTTACAAATTACGTCTGATTTTGGCCGTTTGTCCGTATGGTCAAAAATGGACGTAATTTAAAAAAATGAAAAAAATTGAAAATTTTGGATTTTTTTTTCCAAAACAGTAAGTTAATGATCCTCTGGTAGGTTAGGAGGGCAGGAAATTCTCCTAAAGTTTCAAAACGTCATGGAAAAACGTTAATTGAAAGTTTCCTCTCCTAACCTTACCGAGTAGGCCGGACGACTCAAACAGAAAACGGGACAGTACGGCCACTTTCGTGAGCCGATTTCATTTCAAATTGCGTCAATTTTTGGCCATAGCGGCGCGTATACCAGCCAAAAGTGACGTTATTTTTAAGAGGCCGGGTTGTGTGCACAGCCTAACGTCTCTAGTGCTAGTAGCAGAGATACAAGAAGTTTGTTAACAGATCATTTGGATGGTTCGGTCGTTAACAGGTACACCATACAGTTAAACCAGTGGCAGACACGGGCCTCGCCTGCCAGCAACAACAGCATACTGGAACACTTGTGGTGGAAGTAGTGTGGAGGAGGGAAGAGTGAGGATGTCTTACCAGCCACGAGTCTCTCACTACCTAGAACAAAAAGTTCCAAGTATCACGGTCTATGGTGAGCCCGTAGTGGACTTCTCTCTCTCACACACTAATGCTGGGAGGCGAGAAGCCACTTACTTAACCTATCAAAGGCTAATGCATAGAAAACGTCAATGTTACGGTGATTTAAGGTGTACTAACACGTCGCATTTTTAACGGATTGGTCGATTACGTTACAAATATGACGTATTGACATATGATGACTTTGTAGTTATTCTGGAGTGCCAGTTGGGCCCTTAAGATCTCTAACGTGGATGCACGCGCGCGCACACGCAGACGATGGGGGAATTTAATACAAAAACAAGACAGATGAACATTGTATAATTCCCCAAGATGACGAACTACACAGTTGCTCCGAGAAATGGCTCATCATTTTCAACAGCAGCATCCATCACTCATCAAGCATTCAATTTCCATCACCAGTAACGTGATGGAAGATGTGACAGGAGACCAAAATGACGGTACACAATTAAGGGGAAACTACCCCCCTCCCTCTCTGTAACCACTCCCCCCAAAACACACCTTGGGGCCAAAGAGCCAGAGCTCAACCCCCGCAAGCACAATTACGTGAGTACACCTGGGAGTGGATATAACAACAGACATATCTCCAAAACGACTTAAGAAATATAGAGAAGCTTGGTGCTAGAATCATTGACCTCATTCTGTCATAGCGATAAGATTTCTAGCTAAATGAACTATGGGGGGGGGGGGTTCAGTTCCTGAAACCCATTTTCTGTCCCTCTGTACACCCCACCACCGCACTCGGCATGGGTATAAATGAGTATACTGACTACGGGCTCACCATAGGCGGTGCTACTTGGAACTTTTTGTTCCGGGTAGCGAATCTTAAACAACACACAGAAAACCTTTTCAGTTATACTGAAAAAACTAACCTCTAAATATCTGGACACCAAACCACCTCAATCCTGTCAATTGTGGTTGTATATTTGGTTGACAGGAGAGTTGGGTGTTGGGTGTGACAGGAAGAGTTGGGTGTTGGGTTGACAGGGAGGGGGTTTTGGTGTTTCTGTGGGGGGAGGGGGGATTATCAGGGGAAAGCGCCAAGCCATTACGACTATATAGTACTGGGAAGGGTCAGGATAAGGCTTTGGAATAGGACGGTGGGAAAGGAATGGTGCCCAATCACTTGAGGACGGTCGGGGATTGATCGCCGACCTGTATGAAGCGAGACCGTCGCTCTACCGTCCAGCCCAAGTGGTAGGCCTGTGAGGGGGAGGGGGGGGGGCTATGTCATTGCTAGGCAGACCGGTAGGGGTGTCTAAACAGGTGTGTATTACACACAACAGCTGGAGCAGGTGTGGAGGCAGGTATGTTTACCTCCAGGCCGGGGGGGGGGGGAATCGATTGAAATTTAATAATGAGGTCATTATGTCATTACCATGGACAGGTTGACACTGACGCCCGCCCAAACATGTTAGTGTAATTAACAGTGCTAACATGCTGCTAATTAGCTCACCTGGAACACTTACCTGTGACCGTAAGTCTTTTGTTATTGGTGAGTGCAGTTTCCCCGTGCGTAGGGTAAGATACTCGTCCGGCGCTTCCCTTCCCTGGCCTGGGTTCGTATTCCTGGCCGGGGAGGATTGACTGGGCGCCAATCCTTAACTGTAGCCTCTGTTCACCCAGCAGTGAATTGAGGCTACCTGGCTGTTAAACGATTTGGCGGGTCGTATTCCTGGCATAAATTTAGGATTATTGAAGGCGAATGAATGACCCAATTGTAGTAAATTGTAGAAATATTAGTAAGGCGGGCCCAGGAGCAGAGCTCGACCGTGTGTGAGGGGGCCATGGTACACTGACAAAAGGTAGATTAGATGAAGGGCGAGTTTTCCTGATGATGGGCACTATCTTGCCCCCCATTAGCACTATCGGCATGTGTGATACCCTACGGTACTCACCTAACAGTGCCTACTGGACAGTGAGCTCTAGCTCCCGGCCCCGCTGAGGGGACGCCCCTGGCTCGCCCCCCCCCCACTTGCTAGTTCGCTGGCTACTTGTTTACTGTTGTGTGTTTGTTTATTGTTTTTTGTTTGTGTCTGCAGAATCGCGTTGTTAGTTTTTGGACTCCGAAATTTCTAACCTATCTATTTTTCCTCTATGTCTACTACATATTTCTCTCTAGCACACACACACACACACACGTGTATGTGTGGTGTTTTGGGAGCTGGTGGCCGAGCGGACAGCATGCTGTACGCGTGATCCTGTGGTCCCGGGTTCGATCCCGGGAGCCGGCGAGAAACGACGGGCAGAGTTTTTCACTCTATGCCTCTGTTACCTAACAGTAAATAGGTAACTGGGAGTTAGTCAGCTGTCACGGACTGCTTCCTGGGGGGGAGGAGGGTGGAAAAAAAAAGAAAAAAAAAGTAGAAACAGTTGAATGACAGTTGAGAGGCGGGCCGAAAGAGCAGAGCTCAACCCCCGCAAGCACAAATAGGTGAATACCACACATCCCCAGGAAAGCAGCCCGTAGCATCTGTCTAACTCCCAGGTACCTATTTACTGCTAGGTAACAGGAGCATCTGGGTGAAAGAAACTCTGCCCATTTTTGTTTCTCGCCGGCGCCAGAAATCGAACCCGGGCCACAGGATTACGTGTCCAGCGTGCTATCCACACAAACACCACTGGCACACAGTGTGTGTGTGTGTGTGTGTGTGTGTGTGTGTGTGTGTGTGTGTGTGTGTGTGTGTACTCACCTAATTGTGCTTGTGGGGGTTGAGCTCTGGCTCTTGGGTCCCGGCTCACAACAGAGGTGTGTGTGTGTACATGGAGTGACTTAAGCCAGTCTTCAGGCTGGATGCTGTATATTTGGCGGCCCTCGTTACCCCCCCCCCCCCTCCCCCACGGGTAGTCAAGGCAAGAGGCCCACCTTATTGTTAGTCGCGGCGGCGACCACCCACGGCCACGACCAGGACCTTGCCACGTGTCCGGCCTACTGGTCCTCACTAGCCCGGCCACCACTAGGCAGATCACTCCGTGTTGTGACCTGCTTGTAGAACACTGTCCCGTGTGTGTGTGTGTGTGTGTGTGTGTGTGTGTGTGTGTGTACTCACCTAGTTGTGCTTGCGGGGGTTGAGCTCTGGCTCTTTGGTCCCGACTCTCAACTGTCAATCAACTGGTGTACAGGTTCCTGAGCCTACTGGGCTCTATCATATCTACACTTGAAACTGTGTATGGAGTCAGCCTCCACCACATCACTTCCTAATGCATTCCATTTGTCAACCACTCTGGCACTAAAAAAGTTCTTTCTAATATCTCTGTGGTTCATTTGGGTACTCAGCTTCCACCTGTGTCCCCTTGTGCGTGTGCCCCTTGTGTTAAATAGCCTGTCTTTATCAACCCTGTCGATTCCTTTGAGAATATTGAATGTGGTGATCATGTCCCCCCTAACTCTTCTGTCTTCCAACGAAGTGAGGTTTAATTCCCTTAGTCTCTCCTCGTAGCTCATACCTCTCAGCTCGGGTACTAGTCTGGTGGCAAACCTTTGAACCTTTTCCAGTTTAGTCTTATCCTTGACTAGATATGGACTCCATGCTAGAGCCGCATACTCCAGGATTGGTCTGACATATGTGGTATATAAAGTTCTGAAAGATTCCTTACACAAGTTTCTAAAGGCCGTTCTTATGTTAGCCAACCTGGCATATGCTGCTGATGTTATCCTCTTGATATGAGCTTCAGGGGACAGGTCTGCGTGATATCAACCCCCAGGTCTTTCTCTCTCTCGGACTCTCGAAGTATTTCATCTCCCAAGTGATACCTTGTATCTGGTCTCCTGCTTCCTACCCCTACCTTCATTACATTACATTTGCTTGGGTTAAACTCTAACAGCCATTTGTTCGACCATTCTGCAGCTTGTCCAGGCCTTCTTGAAGCCTCAAGCTGTCCTCCTCTGTCTTAATCCTTCTCATATTTTGCGTCGTCAGCAAACATTGAGAGGAATGAGTCTATACCCTCTGGGAGATCATTTACGTATATCAGAACAGGATAGGTCCAAGTACAGAGCCCTGTGGGACTCCACTGGTGACTTCACGCCATTCTGACGTCTCACCCCTCACTGTAACTCTCTGCTTCCTATTGTTTAGGTACTCCCTTATCCACTGGAGCGCCCTACCAGTTACTCCTGCTGTTTCTCCAGCTTATGCATCAACAGCTGGTGATGCATATGCAGCGTGTGTGTTGTGTGTGTGTGGTGTGTGTGTGTGTGTGTGTGTGTGTGTGTGTGTGTGTGTGTGTGTGTGTGTGTGTGTAGGTGACGATTCCCCTCCCCTATCCCCCTCGGCTACTTGTCCATTGCCACTCCATTAAAAAACTCCAATGGTTTGCCCGACCAGAAACACAGGAAACCCAGTCAACCCACTTAACCTATCGAGCCGAGGCATAGAAAAACGTAGGTATTATGGCGCTTTAAGTTTGTACTCATGGGTCGTATTTTTTAACGATTCCCTAGAAAATGAGACGACGAGTGTGGTGGTGGTTTGAGGAACACATTTTGTCAATTCCTCATTCTTTGAGGAATGTGCGCCTTGGCTTAGAGGCCTAGGAGGAGGGGGGGGGTGAGTGGTGTGTACAGTCATGAGGGAGCTGTGAGTAAGTGTGCAGTGGGAGGTGGCTGGCACCCATAGTGCCAGCCACCAAGGGTGCAAGGGTACAGGGTACAAGGGTACAGGGTACAGGGTACAAAGGTAGCGAGGGTACAGTCCACTCACACACCACACTCCTCAACTTGCAGGAATTGCACTCCTGCAAGCCATCATCTAAACCTCTGCAACAAAATGGAAGATGTTGACCAGACCACACACTAGAAGGTAAAGGGACGACGACGACGACGTTTCGGCCCGTCCTGGACCATTCTCAAGTCACAATCGACTTGAGAATGGTCCAGGACGGACCGAAACGTCGTCGTCCCTTCATCTTCTAGTGTGTGGTCTGGTCAACGTACTTTAGCCCCGTTATTGTGACTCATCGCCTGCAAAATGGAAGATAACATACTATTCACTATACTATAGGACCATAACGAATCAACCTGACCTACTACAATGAACGTCGCTTTTCGCTCGTATGCGTTACATAAGGCCAAAAATCGTCGTACTAGAAAATGAAAGCGGCTGGCGAAAGTGACGTAAAATCCGTTTTCTGTTTTGGGTCCTCTGGTAGGTTAGGAGGAGGACACTTTACATTGACCGTTTACTAGACATTGAAGAAACCTGAGGAAGACGGGGTGCACGATGACCAAATATTCAAAGCATCGACTAAATGTCAACTCTAAAAAGCATCTGACCTAATCATATTACTGGTAACAGCCGAACTGCTGCCAGTAATTTGAAAGTTTCTATTAGTAGGCATCCATCAGTCTCAGGAGACTATGGAGTAGCGCTCTGGTTGTCGGTCTGGAGTGGTCTCACCAGGGCGCAAAGCCAGGGTAGGTTTGATATGGAGGAGAAGCTGTTACCCATGCAGCAGGTCCCCCCCTCTACCAAGTTTCTACAAAGTTTTCTTTCTGCCAGTTTCTACAAAGAAACCTTCACCTTGGCAGGACATTAGAGCAAGGACCAGTTGATGCCATCAACACAGACTCGCCGCCAAGTATTCAAAGTCTCGCTCTATAACACAACATACAAGTCTTGCTAAGTCAACATTGACGCGGCTCTGTGATGCGTCTGAAAGCATTGACGCGGCTCTGTGACGCGTCTGAAAACATTGACGCGCCGCTGTGACGCGTCTGAAAGCATTGACGCGGCTCTGTGACGCGTCTGAAAGCATTGACGCGGCTCTGTGACGCGTCTGAAAACATTGACGCGCCGCTGTGACGCGTCTGAAAGCATTGACGCGGCTCTGTGACGCGTCTGAAAACATTGACGCACCGCTGTGACGCGTCTGAAAACATTGACGCGGCTCTGTGACGCGTCTGAAAACATTGACGCGGCTCTGTGACGCGTCACAAAACATTGACGCGGCTCTGTGACGCGTCTGAAAACATTGACGCGCCGCTGTGACGCGTCACAAAACATTGACGCGGCTCTGTGACGCGTCACAAAACATTGACGCGCCGCTGTGACGCGTCACTAAACATTGACGCACGTGCAGGCATCGCGAGGAGAAAACCACACAAACTGGATATCAGTAAAGAGAGAGAGAGAGAGATGGATAGAGGGAGAGGTGGATAGGTGGATAGGAAGGGACGAAGGATGATTGGGAGGCAGTTGGTGGTATGATGTATGTGGGTGTGGAGCTTCCTGCCACACCCGCTGGGTGATAACCCCCCCCCCCCCCCCCCCCCGTAAACACCCCCCCCCCCCTACAGGTGTCGGCCGGAATGTAATTACTGTACACAACTACAGGTGTATCTTGTGACAAAAGTTCAACAGGTGGACGCCTTGCCTCAAGTGGGTGGTGTTTACTGTATTAATTCCCCCCCCCCACCCCACTCCCCACCCCTGCCCCAGGCCCCACCTCCCTCTCTACCTCCCCCCCCCCAATGTGTAGGTGAGCACCAGGAGCTCACGTTGTATTCACAATAAATTAGTATGTCACATATGCACTTATTTAATAAGTCAATATTGACTGTACGAAAGTGTGAGAGAACGGGTTGCACACTTAGAGCACCAGGTTACAACAAGCTTTTATGCAGCCACTTATGAACTCTGAAGCTCTGAAGCTGTTAAATGAACAAATTCACAGTGGCCTCTGATCAGGGTTCGAACCTAGGCCCAGGATGATCCCAGGATACGCCCAGGATAACCATGTCGTGGTGCAGTTGACTAAGGCGCGTCTGGGATCATCCTGGGCGTAGGTTCGAATCCTAATCAGGGGCCTTTGTGGATTTGTTAATATATCACGCTATTGGGATGTGTCTATGTGTATAACCTTGTGTTGGGAGGTCTCCAAGCTCGTAAACTGTTTAATAAATGTAAGTAAAGCCTCCCCCCCCCGTGATTGTTGAAAGATGTATAGGTTTCGTAAATGTGGCTTCATGCAGATCGGCGTTCAATCCCCGACCGTCTTAAGTGGTTGGGCACCATTCCTTTTCCGCCCGTCCCATCCCACATCCTTATCCTGACCTAACTTTCCCAGTGCTATATATAGTCGTAATGACATGGTGCTTTCCCCTGATAGTTCCCCTCTGGTTCGCCGCTACACATAAACGTGAGAAAATGTTGATTATTATACGTACGTGTGTGTGTGTGTGTGTGTGTGTGTGTGTGTGTGTGTGTGTGTGTGTGTGTGTGTGTGTGTGTGTGTGTGTGTGTCTGTGTGTAATTACCTAATTGTACTCACCTAATTGTGCTTGCGGGGGTTGAGCTTTGGCTCTTTGGTCCCGCCTCTCAACTGTCAATCAACTGGTGTACAGGTTCCTGAGCCTATTGGGCTCTATCATATCTACACTTGAAACTGTGTATGGAGTCAGCCTCCACCACATTACTGCCTAATGCATTCCACCTGTTAACTACTCTGACACTGAAAATTTTCTGTATAACGTGTGTGTGTGTGTGTGTGTGTGTGTGTGTGTGTGTGTGTGTACTGTTCTTTGGACCCAACTTTTAACTGTCAATCAACTGATTGTATCCTATGGATAGATTTAGAACAATCTTTTGTCATTTTTCGCATTTTTCTATAAATATATTTTGTTTACGTAGTACATAAAAGTTCAGAAGATAAAAATACGCTTATGTCATGTTTCCTAAAATTAGTGCTGGCTTCCTGTGCGGAAATGTCCCGCGCGCAGTGCTTTTGTTTCACAGCTGTGTACTGTAGTGCTGTGTGTACTGCAGTGCTGTGTGTACTGTAGTGCTGTGTGTGTACTGTAGTGCTGTGTGTGTACTGTAGTGCTGTGTGTGTACTGTAGTGCTGTGTGTGTACTGCAGTGCTGTGTGTGTACTGCAGTGCTGTGTGTGTACTGTAGTGCTGTGTGTACTGTGTGTGTGTATTGTAGTGCTGTGTGTGTACTGTAGTGCTGTGTGTGTACTGCAGTGCTGTGTGTACTGCAGTGCTGTGTGTGTACTGTAGTGCTGTGTGTGTACTGTAGTGCTGTGTGTGTACTGTAGTGCTGTGTGTGTACTGCAGTGCTGTGGTGAGAGATGTGGCGTGGCGTCACTGCTGCTCTAAAAGTGAAGTGTGAGGTCTTACGAACCTGTCCATCTTTTCTCAATCTTTGGCGGCTTTGTTTACAATTATTAAACAGTTAATGAGCTCCGAAGCACCAGGAGGCTGTTTATAACAATAACAGTTGATTGACAAGTTTTCATGCTTGTAAACTGTTTAATAAATGTAACCAAAGCCGTCAAAGATTGAGGGAAAGATGTACACGTTCGTAAGTGCTTGCGTAACTGCTTCGTGAATCTGGCCCCAGGTTCGTAAGTGCCTGCGTAACTGCTTCGTGAATCTGGCCCCAGGTTCGTAAGTGCTTGCGTAACTGCTTCGTGAATCTGGCCTCGCGAGTATACTGAAGTTAGGGAACAAACCCCATGACAGTTTAGAGAGCCGTAAGCACAGTTGAACACTGTGTGATCAAACAACCTGTTTTCTCGACTAACACGTCTCATTTTGTACGTTGTGGTCCCCGGAGTAATTATTCCAAAGTACTATGACAAGCATCAGCTCACAAATATCCGCGTTTTCTATGCGTCAGTAGATTAGGTTAGGTGGGTTGCTTGGGGTTGTGCAAGTCTGGTTAAGTTAGCACCTTGTGTTTTGTACGTTGTGACAAGTCAAGAGGACGGACGTGATCATCAAACCACCTTGACTGCTCAACCATCTTCCAGCAGTTGCAAGAAATATTGTAAAAGCCAAGAAAGGAGTCTTCAGGAGGATATATTGAGTGGCTTGAAGTAAATGCATTGCATAGCGAAGCATGCAAGTCAATGACTATATAAACACAACTTTATAATTCACAATTATAATTGTGAATTATAATATAATTCACCTTAGCCCTACAATGAGGGTGGTTAAATCAGAGGGGACAAAGCTCTCTGGTGCAACTGAGTCACGGGAGGATCTTTCTCTCTGTTTTGATCATCAGAAGGCCTTCGTACGCAACAATGAGCACCAATAGTCTTGTTGATCAAACTATCGGGCAGGGACGCCTCGTTTTAAGCTCTTCAGAGAACCTATGATGTAGAGAAACTTTAGACGGCTGAGTGGACAGTGCTCGGGGTTCGTAGTCCTAAAAGGTTCTGAGATCGATCCCCGGCGGAAACATATGGGTGCAGAGTTTCTTTTACCCTAAGTTCCTGTTCACCTAGAAGTAAATCGGTACCTGGGAGTTAGACAGCTGTGCTACGGGCTGCTTCCTGGGTGATGTGTAACAAAAAAAGGAGGCCTGGTCGAAGACCGGGCCGCGGGGACGCTAAGCCCCGAAATCATCTCAAGATAACCTCAAGATAAACACTGATTGTAGGTAAACCTAACCAAACATCAGTGTTAAATATTGTGTAAACTTTGATCTGTTGTGGAGTGAAAGGTAATTGTAGACTACGAGTGGTGTAGAGGAGTCACGGGTCTTGTCCTCGTTAGTGGTGATTCAGCCCGACTGTTGCTGTTGGCGGCGGAGCCTGAAGAACACCTCACCTCTCAAGTGCCTCTAATGACATACCGCTCAAGGGCGAGCCACAAGTGGTAACGCTCAGAAACTCCCCTGGGGGGGGGGGGTAGTTGATTGTTAGATCACTCTCTGGAGGTAGTTATTGGGGGGACTTTTCTACCTCCATTCTCATCATTTTTCTATGTTCTTCCACTACTCTATTCCATACAAAATTCCAGAAATTCCGTTCTAAAGTCTTGTGTGTGTCTAAGAATGTCTTGATAGTTCCAAGAACATGGTGTCTTCAAAGCTTCCTTGGCGCCGCAACATTTAGAAACCTAGGTTATAGTGGTCTAATTTGTGTGTTTTCCTGTGGTGTTGCGTGTGATTCCTGTCTTAAAACACTGGGTGTGTGTGTGTGTGTGTGTGTGTGCCAGCGTGAGGCGAGTCACTAGGGTAATATGAACAACAATTGTGGCACTCCTCTCAACTCGCTAATAACGCCTAATTTGGCCACTCTCAATGGCCCTCCTTAAGTCATCTGGCACGACCCCTCCCCCCTCCCCCCCCCCCACACACACCAACTTCTCTCTCAAACCAAGACTTGGGTCCATTAGTAATGCCACAGAGTTCCTAGTGCTCCAGCCACAGCTGTAATTCTACATCCGCTCATCCTAAGTCTGACCCTAGAAACACATTCACGTGACGAGGTAGATTTTGGTCCCATTAGGAATAAGCTTTCCTTAGCGCTAAGTTAATATCATGTTAATATGATGAAATAAGTCAACTGTGTGTCAGAACCGTCATATGGTTGGTGGACATGATTCCCTCGGATATCTATGTGTTATCTACGTGTTCAGTGTGTGTGTGTGTGTGTGTGTGTGTTCGTAATGGGAGTCCGCCTAGGAATGAATGACTGCTGGGGGACTGATGGTTTTGAGATTGGCATTGCTTGGTGAAAGGGTTTGATGGCTGAGCGCCTTGTGTTACAATTGCCAACTTCTACCTGTCCAACAAGTTAGCCCCGGTGGTGGAAATATTGATAACATTGGCTTTATGCTTTAACTCGTCCTCTCAACTAATACGTCTCATTCTGTACCTTATGGTCGCGACATATAAACTACAAAGTACTATGAAAAGTAGCGATTCATAAATATCTGCATTTTCTATGCATCGGGAGGTTAGGTTACGCGGGTGGCTTGGGTTCATGCATTTCTGGTTAGGTAGTACATTGTATTTTGTACGCTGTGGTGGACCAAGAGACCGGGCTGAAGAGCCAGGCTGCCAATACCTCTCCAGTGTTAGTGTAATCATTTATTATGCACCCCATACCCATCCCCTGGGCGGTGGTGGGAAGGGCTACGGAGCCACGTAATGCCTCCGGTGTCTGGGACTCTATGTACCCAAACCTGCCCAAGCAGTACATGTCAATACTCGATATGATTCTTCTCGCATGCTTCACTATTTTGACTGCTGTTGGAATCAATGATGGGCGGACTGGCGGTCCTGGAGAGCGGTGCGTATTCAAGATGGGAGGGAACTTGTGCGCCATGTAAGGTTTTGCAACCTCTGCTGCCGAGAAGGTATGAGAGGCGCCATAGGGTTGTATGCTGCCTTACTTCCTATAGGCTCGACCTGCGACTCTACGTGGTCACTGTAGAGGCAAACTTAATTTGTCTTTGTCTTTCACTCTCTCCCTTCCTCTCTCCTTCTCTACATTCCTCCCTCCCTCCCTCCTTTACCTTCCTCTCTCCCTCCCCACATAGCCGTTAGCGTCAAGCAGGTGAGGGAGGAAGAAGGAAGGGCTGCGACACAGACGCAAGATGTGGGACACGTGATGGGCCAGCGTCATCGCCTGAGAAAATTACCGCACTGGAGAACAGTTTAACAAAGTTTCTTAGGCAAGAAGATGCCCTCGAGATATGCTGTAGAGATATGCTGTAGCAGGAAGCTTAGGTGAAGCTGCCGACAGGATGGCTCTTCACACGAGTCAGCTCACCAGCTCCAGAACGAGTCACGTTGCATATCTTTGGACCTTTTCTAGTTTCTCATTGTCTTTTTTTTCATGTAAGAGTTGCATGCTGGGGCTCAATATTCAAGAGTGGGTCTCACCTTCGCTGTATATAGGGCCCGGAAACCTCCTTTGTTCAAGTTTCTGAATGATACACGGATGTTGGCAAGAATGCCATACACAGCGGATGTTATTCTGCTAATGTGGGTTTCTGGCACTCAGATTTGGGATTATGTCCTCTTCCAGGACCTTTCTCCTTTTATATTTGAGGAATTTGTCTTCTCTTCATCTTATACTGCTGTACTGGACTTCTCACTCCTGTTCCCAATTCTCATAACTTTGTATGTGGCGTGGTTAAACTCCAGCAGCCATTTTTCAGACTTACCAAGACTGCCCAAAACAAATCCCAAGACTGCATCACAATCTAACCCTGACTTGGCATTAGCTTGCATCACCTGCAATCATTGATATGAAGGAACCAGTTTCCTCTGTCAGGCCATTGCCATACATTAGAAACAGGATGGGCTCTAGAACCGACCCTTGTGGTACGCCACTTATAACCTCTCTCCAATCCGATGTCTCTGCTCTCACTGTCACCCTTTGCTTCCTTGCTGAGAGATACTATCTGAATCCACCGAGGATTATTCCAGGTACGCCAACTTGCTTTTCCAGTTTGAGTAGGAGTCTTTCATGCGGGACTGTATAAAATGCCTTCTAACAGGCGAGGAATATGCAGTTGCCCATCCCTCTCTCTCATGTTTGTCATCGTGTTGTAGAACTCAAAGTTTGTCAAGCAAGATTTTCCTGTACTAAAACCATGCTAGTGCCTTGAGACAACATTGATGGACCTTCCCTTCTTTCTTTCCTTCACTAAATGATCTACTAGCCTGCTTCGGATCAGTCTCCAGCAACTTGTTACTGATACGGGTCTGTAATTTAACTGTCTGTCTTCCCCCTTTCTTGTAAATTGGGATCACATTAGCCACTTTCCAGCTGTCAGGAAGTTCCCCCATTTCTGGAGAGGAATTAAATATTATGGGCAAGTGGGCTGCACAATGCTCGGCTGCCTCATTTAATATCCATGGCGATATGTTGTCTGGTCCCATAGCTTTGGTCTCGTCTAGTTCCTGTAGTTGCTTCTTTGCTTCGTCTCGTGTCACTGTTATTTCAGTGACACTTTCCTGTGGAATTTCCCGTTCAGTTTGGGCTCTTAAGCTCCTAGTGGCAAATCAGGTTCCAGCTTGAATACTTCCTGAAAGCTTTTTGTTAAGTTTCTCACATGCTTTCTTACCATTTGCCATGTCTCCTCCCTCACTGTTGTCAAGTCCGATAACCAGATCACTGTCTTTTTTTTTTTTTTTTTGAGATATATACAAGAGTTGTTACATTCTTGTACAGCCACTAGTACGCGTAGCGTTTCGGGCAGGTCCCTGGAATACGATCCCCTGCCGCGAAGAATCGGCCCCTCCTCACGGCTCCTACTGATTTTCTTAATAATAATAATAATAATAATAATAATCTGTTAAATAATTATATTAACACGAGTTAGTCCTTCCTTCCCCTCGGAAATCAGTTTTCTTTGTTTGCCAACGTTTTGGAGGTAGACTTAAATAGTTTCTCGCACCACGCCAGCTGCTGCCCTCTCCATCATATTTATTTGTTATTATTACCTTTATCAATGGTGACACAACAATATGAACGATTATTCCTGATACAGTGCCCCCTGTCTATCACACGCACCATACAATACAAAATAATATATTTAATGCTTTCAAGAACTAACTCAATCTATGAAGCCCGAATTTCACCTGTGTATTAGAAAGTTAAGTGACATAGTTACTAAATACACAAGTTAGCCATCTGGTAGTCCGCGAACACGGCCTGTAAACTGGGGAGGTAAAATAGTGGTAAAAATAATACTGGAAGGGAACGTTTTATTCTCGGTGTAAGTTAGGGAGCCGGTCGGCCGAGCGGACAGCACACTGGACTTGTGATCCTGTGGTCCTGGGTTCGATTCCGGGCACCGGCGAGAAACAATGGGCAGAGTTTCTTTCACCCTATGCCCCTGTTACCTAGCAGTAAAATAGGTACCTGGGTGTTAGTCAGCTGTCACGGGCTGCTTTCTGGGGGTGGAGGTCTGGTCGAGGACCGGGCCGCGGGGACACTAAAGCCCCGAAATCATCTCAAGATAACCTGAAGATAGACGGTTGAGGTGGCGAGGTGACCCAGCGACAGGCGTCTCAGTGTTGGTAGAGCACACTGGTGGTACGCCTCGATATTAGTCAAATATAATGTGTATATAAACAGGCTGCCTGTCCCCCGACACAATGACATTAAAATTACTCTTAGTATTATATATAGCATTATATTGCTCTCCTGAGAATTACGCCGAGTAAATCATTCAATAGATAGCGCAGGTTCGTTGTTTTCTGAGAATACTGAAGAGGAATATAGTTTTTTTTTATTGTAATGAAACAATATTAATGACTGGTAGTAATTAAAATGGTTTTCCTTGTAAGGTGCGTTCCACAATAACACTCTCAAAGACTTTCCGCCGGAAACGCTATGCGTGTTAGTGGCTGTGCAGGAATGTACTACTTGATCACTAACGTATGTAGTCTCACAAGACATTGTACCTTCTTGTATGTATATTATAAATTGCAGAATAGTCGCGCTGGAAAGTAGTTACCCCTAAAATAAATAAAATTTTCTGTGATATCTGTTAACACCCGTTTTCTATTACAGCTGATGGGGAACTTGAGGAAGGGCGTAACCCGCTCGGTTACCGCCCTAGAGCCCCGAAAATCGGCAACCTTCCAAAGTGAGTACCAGACAGTGTGTTAAATGTTCCGCTTCCTCTGTGTACATTATGGCAGCTGCGCGCGCATTGCCGTATACACAATAATACATTATTGGTCTGGGTGAATGACCTGCATGCTCTCTGGTCGAAACTGTAAGCTGAAATGGGTTGAAAAAGCGCGGTAATATTTTTATTTGTAGCCGATAATACAGCAGACTACAGCGGTTAGTTTGTACTGTATTGACACATCTTAATATTATGGGTGTATTTTTTTTTGGGGGGGGGTAATGCTTAATAATATAGGATGTTCATTAAAGTACACACACACACACACACACACACACACACACACACACACACACACACACACACACACACACACACACACACACACACACACACACACACACGCGCGCGCGCGTGTGTCTCTAGCTCCTCTCCATATGGCCTACTTCACAACCTAGCAGTTGGCTTTGTAATGCCAAGTTCCCTAAAGATGGCAGAGATTGACATGCCCCCCCTCCCTCCCTCCCTCTCCTCCCTCCCTCTCCTCCCTCCCTCTCCTCCCTCCCTCTCCTCCCTCCCTCCCTCTCTCTCTCTCTCTCTCTCTCTCTCTCTCTCTCTCTCTCTCTCTCTCTCTCTCTCTCTCTCTCTCTCTCTCTCTCTCTCAGCAAGTATTCACCTAGTTGTGCTTGCGGGGGTTGAGCTGTGCTCTTTCGGCCCGCCTCTCAACTGTCAATCAACTGTTACTAACTACTATTTTTTTCCCACACCACACACACTCCCCAAGAAGCAGCCCGTGACAGCTGACTAACTCCCAGGTACCTATTTACTGCTTGCTAACAGGAGAATCAGGGTGAAAGAAACTCTGCTCATTGTTTCTCGCCGGCAGAGTTTCTTTCACCCTGATGCCCCTGTTACCTAGCAGTAAATAGGTACCTGGGAGTTAGTCAGCTGTCACGGGCTGCTTCCTGGGTGTGTGTGGTGTAGGGGGAAAAAATAGTAGTATTGGCCCTTGCTGACACAGCCGCTCCTCCCCTGAGGTTATCTTGAGATGATTTCGGGGCTTAGTGTCCCGCGGCCCGGTCCTCGACCAGGCCTCCACCCCCAGGAAGCAGCCCGTACCAGCTATCTAACTCCCAGGTACCTATTTACTGCTAGGTAACAGCGCCATCAAGCCGAAAGAAACATTTTGCCCATTTGTCTCCGCCTCCACCGGGGACCGTACCCGGCACCTCAGGACTACGAATCCGAGGCGCTGTCCAGCCAGCTGTCAGGCGGCTGACAGCTGGGTGGACAAGTTTCTTCGACGGAGTCCCTATCAAGACTTGATAGACAGTCTGCACTCTGGAATTGACTCGTAGCCTGGTCCGGGGAGAGAGTGAAGGTCTCAAGTTCTTTCACTTGAACGCCGTCTCCTTGTGCTATAGTGAGATGGTTAAACAACCCTTGTAGGTAATTGGCTTGTTTTAAGACGCACCGGATTGTTGAATTGTGTATATCCCCACGTGGTTCATGGTGTGTATATCCCCACGTGGTTCATGGTGTGTATATCCTCACGTGGTTCATAGTGTGTATATCCCCACGTGGTTCATGGTGTGTATATCCCCACGTGGTTCACGGTGTGTATATCCCCACGTAGTTCATGGTGTGTATATCCCCACGTGGTTCATGGTGTGTATATCCCCACGTGGTTCACGGTGTGTATATCCCCACGTGGTTCATGGTGTGTATATCCCCACGTGGTTCATGGTGTGTATATCCCCACGTGGTTCATGGTGTGTATATCCCCACGTGGTTCATGGTGTGTATATCCTCACGTGGTTCATGGTGTGTATATCCCCACGTGGTTCATGGTGTGTATATCCCCACGTGGTTCATGGTGTGTATATCCCCACGTGGTTCATGGTGTGTATATCCTCACGTTGAATTGTGTGTGTGTGTGTGTGTGTGTGTGTGTGTGTGTGTGTGTGTGTGTGTGTGTGTGTGTGTGTGTGTGTGTGTGTGTAAGGCCATCTCCCTTGCTCACAAACCTAAATATATTCATTTGTATTCATTGCTGTATTATATTTCCCCATATATGGCAACGAGAATTATGTAAACAAGTGACTGATGTTTTGACCAATGAGACGCGGCGTTACAAAGCGCTTGTCGAGTCATGCTCTAACCCAACCACTTGGACGGTCGGGGGATTGAACACCGACCTGCATAAAGCGAGACCGTCGCTCTACCGTCCACCCCCAAGTGGTTGGACTGGACCCACAACCTTAATTCCAGACTCGACAAAGAATTCCAGCGTCAGAATAGGAACGGTCCGCCCATCCCCTTGGCTACTCATAAGCCAACTCTCCTGTATGTGTATCGACTCTGAAACCCACGTGGAACTAGCGGGTACAGTTCTAGCAGGCACAGTTCTAGCAGGCACAGTTCTAGCAGGCACAGTTCTAGCAGGCACAGTTCTAGCAGGCACAGTTCTAGCAGGCACAGTTCTAGCAGGCACAGTTCTAGCAGGCACAGTTCTAGCAGGCACAGTTCTAGCAGGCACAATTCTAGCAGGCCACAGTTCTAGCAGGCACAGTTCTAGCAGGCACAGTTCTAGCAGGCACAGTTCTAGCAGGCCACAGTCCTAGCAGGCACAGTCCTAGCAGGCACCAGGTTCTAGCAGGCACAGTTCTAGCAGGCCACAGTTCTAGCAGGCACAGTTCTAGCAGGCACAGTTCTAGCAGGCACAGTTCTAGCAGGCACAGTTCTAGCAGGCACAGGACCTATAACTCGTTATCGTGCAGCGTGCCAAGGTCGAGGTAATCTTAGAGACGTTATATTATTCTTACGGAGGAAGGCGGGAGTATATGAGTTAAGAAAGGATCTGATCCTTATGCCAAGCTCCATTGTCCCCCCTTGACAATGTAAGTCCGGGGGAGCGGAGCCTCAGGAATATTTTGTGACTAGAACCCCCCTAAACCCACCCCCCCCCTCATATTCCCCCCTCATATCCCCCCCCTCATATCCCCCCCTCATATCCCCCCTCATATCCCCCCCCTCATATCCCCCCACTTCCCCACCCCCATCCTGGGGCCAGATTCACGAAGCAGGCGATGGGTCACAATAACGTGGCTGAAGTACGTTGACCAGACCACACACTAGAAGGTGAAGGGACGACGACGTTTCGGTCCGTCCTGGACCATTCTCAAGTCGATTGTGAGATATACAGGTTCACAATGGACTTGAGAATGGTCCAGGACGGACCGAAACGTCGTCGTCCCTTCACCTTCTGGTGTGTGGTCTGGTCAAATTCACGAAGCAGTTACGCAAGTACTTACGAACGTGTACCTCTTTCCTCAATCTTTGACGGCTTTGGTTACATTTATTAAACAGTTTACAAGCATGAAAACTTGCCAATCAACTGTTGTTATTGTTATAAACAGCCTCCTGGTGCTTCGGAGCTCATTAACTGTTTAATAATTGGAAACTAAGCCGCCAAAGATTGAGAAAAGATATACATGTTCGTAAGTGTTTGCGTAACTGTTTCGTGAATTTGGCCCTTGACCTCTCCTTGCCTCCTGAGCAGAAAGCAAGGTTGGGCTACCATAAGAGGATCTTTGAAGCAGGACTGTGGGATCGATCCACCGTCCTGCTACACAAGTTTTCTGGTATGGCGTTATTGCGGTCACCTTGTGGACGAGAGGTACCATATTTACCAGGGTGAAGGGAAGGAATTATCAGGGGGGGAAAGCGCCAAGCCATCACGACTATATAGCACTGAGAAGGGGTCAGGATTTGGGATGGGACGGGGGGAAAGGAATGGTGCCCAACCACTTGTGGACGGTCGGGGATTGAACGCCGACCTGCATGAGGCATGACCGTGCTTCACCACTAACTAAAAATAGACCGTATTTACGTGCACAAAAGTCATACTTTTCCCTGCAAAACCACAGGAAAATTACTTTCATTGAATGTGTAATGTGCCACATTAAAATCATAACTTTCATGTACTAGAGACCGGGCCGCGGGACATTGATCCTTGGAACCAATAAAAGATAGACTAAATATAACATGAATTATAGAAGTTGCCATCGGGAAGATAAGGGGGAACTTGGGTCAAAACTCCCGTGGACTCGGCCAATCACACGGGATCTGATTTTAAGAGGATTGAAATAACTTACCCAACTGGGGCCAGATTCACGAAAGCACTTACGCAAGCACTTACGAACCTGTACATCTTTTCTCAATCTTTGGCGGCTTTGTTTACAATTATTAAACAGTTAATGAGCTCCGAGGCACCAGGAGGCTGTTTATAACAATAACAACACTTGAGTGGCAAGTTTTCATGCTTGTAAACTGTTTAATAAATGTAACCAAAGCTGCCAAAGATTGAGGAAAGATGTACACGTTCGTAAGTGCTTGCGTAACTGCTTTCGTGAATCTGGAGCCTGGTTTTCACGAGAGAAGCACTCTCCTAGTTGTACTTGCAGCGATGGTGGAGTTTCAGCTCCCTGGCCCCGCCTGCGTGGGGTCTGGGGAAGGCAGGAGAGGGTGCAGGGAGCCGTGATTGCAAAGCAAATACTGTTGTTTTTGTCACAGTAGTGTAGGCGACGGTGTCACAGTCATGCTAGGAGTCACACAATACTGTCATAATAAGTGCTTGAGTAAACAGGTTTGTAAACACACAGCAATTCTGAGAATGTTGTTTGATGAGAAAGCAGTAGTGTGGGGTGTCTCGACACACACACACACACACACACACACACACACACACACACACACACACACACACACACACACACACACACACTGTGTGTGTGTGTGTGTAAATGTTGGTGTATAGGTGAGGGTATAGACTCATTCCTCTCAATGTTTGCTGACGACGCCAAAATTATGAGAAGGATTAAGACAGAGGAGGACAGCTTGAGGCTTTAAGAAGATCTGGACAAGCTGCAGGAATGGTCGAACAAATGGTTGTTAGAGTTTAACCCAACCAAATGTAATGTAATGAAGATAGGGGTTGGAAGCAGGAGACCAGATACAAGGTATCACTTGGGAGATGAAATACTTCAAGAGTCAGAGAGAAATACCTGGGGGTTGATATCACGCCAGATCTGTCCCCTGAAGCTCATATCAAGAGGATAACATCAGCAGCATATGCCAGGCTGGCTAACATAGAACAGCCTTTAGAAACTTGTGTAAGGAATCTTTCAGAACATTATATACCACATATGTCAGACCAATCCTGGAGTATGCAGCTCCAGCATGGAGCCCATATCTAGTCAAGCATAAGATTAAACTGGAAAAGGTTCAAAGGTTTGCCACCAGACTAGTACCCGAGCTGAGAGGTATGAGCTACGAGGAGAGACTACGGGAATTGAACCTCACTTCGTTGGAAGACAGAAGAGTTAGGGGGGACATGATCACCACATTCAAGATTCTCAAGGGAACCGACAGGGTTGATAAAGACTGGCTATTTAACACAAGGGGCACACGCACAAGGGGACACAGGTGGAAACTGAGTGCCCAAATGAGCCACAGAGATATTAGAAAGAACTTTTTTAGTGTCAGTGGTTGACAAATGGAATGCATTAGGCAGTGATGTGGTGGAGGCTGACTCCATACACAGTTTCAAGTGTAGATATGATAGAGCCCAATAGGCTCAGGAACCTGTACACCTGTTGATTGACGGTTGAGAGGCGGGACCAAAGAGCCAGAGCTCAACCCCCGCAAGCATAACTAGGTGAGTACAACTAGGTGTGTACCACACACAGGTCAAGGACGAGGCCTCACACACACACACACACACACACACACACACACACACACACACACACACACACACACACACACACACACACACACACACAGAGGTCACTAAGCAGGTGACCAGACAGTGACGTAATATGCGCGTGTCAATGACCTGGACTCCAGGAATGACCTGAGAGTGAGGGGTCAGAGACCAGAGACCCGCACGAGCAGACCATGGTTATGTGAGGCTCAGTTCACCCCCTTGTTGTGACAGCTTGCCAGCGTGTGTGTGTTCCTCTCTGTGTGTGTTTGTTCCTGTGTCTGTGTGTTTGTTCCTCTGTGTGTGTGTTTATTCCTCTGTGTGTGTTTGTTTGTTCCTCTGTCTGTGTGTGTGTGTGTTTGTGTTACTCTGTGTGTTTGTCTGCTTCTCTGTCCCCCTCCCCCTTCCTCTCTCACATGTGTTGATCACCCCCCAACACCTGCCTCTCATACTCACCTTCCACTGTTGGGCTTCAGCTCCTGGTCACCAGGCTTAGACAAGGATGTTTGAACAAGATTCTGAAACAGTGTTCAGAGATATCTATCTATGGATGTTATTTCTTTACATTTTATGTCACTATTGGCTGCTACCGCGAGTTATTTCCCCACATAGAACACGATATATTTTGGGCCAAGGCTTGCGTCGTAATCCTCAGCCGAGGGGACCCGGGTTCGATCCCCGGGTGGGACAGAAACAGTTGAGCACATTTTGGTTTTCACCTGATGCTTCCTGTTACTTGGTTCTCACTCTCACTACTACCACTTGGGGTGGACGGTAGAGCGACGGTCTCGCTTCATGCAGGTCGGTGTTCAATCCCCAGTATCTATATTTGACAACTTTATGAGTCCAATGTAAAAAAAAATGAGGTGGTTTCAGAACATTAAAGTCATTAAAGCACAAGACCCGTACAGCCAGTCCCTCTTCCTAGGGGAAGAAAATTTAGTAAATTAAATTTCTATTATAAACAAATTAACTGAGAACTGATAAACCAAGACCTCATAGACATAAGCGACGAAGAACAGCTGGAAAATGCAATCCTAAATTAATGCCTCGGAAAAAATAGGCTCAGTAGCTCTAGAAATAGGCTCAGTAGCTCTAGAAATAGGCTCAGTAGCTCTAGAAATAGACTCAGTAGCTCTAGAAATAGGCTCAGTAGCTCTAGAAATAGGCTCAGCCCGTCTTCATGAGATTTCCCAACGTCAGTATATCAAGCGTTATCATATCAAGATATGATATCTTGATATATCAAAATATCAAGCAGCTCCCACAATTCTCCTTCAACATTGTGTCCACGCTACACACACACACACACACACACACACACACGTGTCTACAGCGGCTTTCCAGTGTTCGAAACATCTTTACATTTGCTATACTGAGCGTTTGTCGAATGCATACACGAACAGTGCGATTGATCGCATCGTGAGTCAGGAGGTCCTGGCCACGGGCGGGGGGTACTGACCCGGGAATCACCGGGTTGCAAGGAGGGGGGTGGGGTGGGGGGTGGGGGGTGGGGGGGGGGACTGGTATATTTGCACCTGCAGGATATGCAATGCGTGCATGCGCGGAATGGCTCATTCCTATGCTTTGCGCTTCCTATTTTTTTTTTGTTTTACGTTTTTAGCTCAGGGTAAGGCTTACCCCTAAGGGGGGAGCCGGTCGGCCGAGCGGACAGCACGCTGCACTTGTGATCCTGTGGTCCTGGGTTCGATCCCAGGCGCCAGCGAGAAACATTGGGCAGAGTTTCTTTCACCCTATTCCCCTGTTACCTAGCAGTAAAATAGGTACCTGGGTGTTAGTCAGCTGTCACGGGCTGCTTCCTGGGGGTGGAGGCCTGGTCGAGGACCGGGCCGCGGGGACACTAAAAGCCCCGAAATCATCTCAAGATAACCTCAAGATAACCCCTATTAGTTTTTTTTTTTTTTTTGCTGGAACACGATCCGCTAATCGGTTTTACCGCCAGGTTTGTCTTTGCTGCTGGATGGAGAGGGGGGGGGGGGAAGAGTTATGGAATGGTTCCCAGTCAATCCTTCCCGGGTTTTGTCATAGGGTGAGGAAGTGTGTTGTGGGTGGGTGTGTGTGTCCAAGTACAAGAGCCAGCTACAGACCATGCTCAAGACGCTGCCCACAAGCTTCCTCTCTTTATCTTCTCTTTCTCTCTCTCTCTCTCTCTCTCTCTCTCTCTCTCTCTCTCTCTCTCTCTCTCTCTCTCTCTCTCTCTCTCTCTCTCTCCCTTTCCCATATTCAATCTCTCTCCCTCTCCCATATTCGCTCGTTCTCCCTCTCCCATATTCGCTCTCTCACTGGGTGTTTGAAAAGTTGGGACTGGGGTGGTTGAGGGCTGACCCAACACGCCCTTGAAGCACTTCTGACAAGGAAGATGTTGGTTATTATTCAGTCCAAGTGTCTCCCACCTTCCTCGTGGAGGTCTCCAGCGTCCCTGTACCCGACACGGTCACCCCACCTTGGTGAGGAGGGACACTATGGCACCCCCTCCACACCTGCTACACTAGGGGGTGGGCTGACACTATGGCACCCCCTCACCCACCCCCCCACAACTGCTGCACCAGGGAGGAAAGAGCTAATTGATAGTGGCACTATCCGCCTGGGTGACTGTTTCCGGTAACTGTTAGGTTAATGTGGTGGTATTGTGATTGGTGAGTGGAGGTAGGATGGGGGTAGAGGGGGGGGGGAGAGGAGAGGGGGGTGTTATATAGTACTTGGTGTAACTATATGCACCATCGTGTATATATTGACGTAAAGGTAATGAGATAGTAGAAGATGGTACTATTCACTTTAGACCTACACTGTCATACTATACGCCGCCATATTTACACTGTTACACTATATTCACTGTCTTGTCGGCTTTGAAAAGTCGACAAGACAGCAGCATACGTATTCATCCCTACTCTCGAGCCCTTACCCACTGCTCTGAATGGAGCAAACGTGAGTGAGAAGTTAGAAAGAATAACTCGGGTGTTGGTGAACAATGGACATAGAAACACGGAAATAAACACTACTTACTATAAGACGACACCTGGGCCGATGGTACAACCCTGAACCAAGAACAGAAACCACAACACCCCCAATAAAATTATATTACAAATCAATCATGCACAGTGAACATAAAAAAGAAGAACGAATAATGAAAGACATAATCCGTAAAGGAGTAAAAAGTACAATTCCTAACCAAAACATAGACGTAATTATATACTATAAAACCAAGAAGACTACCGACCTCTTTATCAAAAACAGCCCGAAGCCGACGGAGAACCCTTTGCAGCAGTCAAGCGTTGTATACATGTACACTTGCCCCCACGAAGGATGTAACCTTCAAAGTACATAGGTATGACGCCCAAGCTAACGAGGCGTTTGACCTGTCATCTTCAATCTGGTGCCCCCCAAAATCACATGAAACAAGCCCATGACATCACCCTAACAAGAGAAATGTTGAATAAAAACACTTATATAACAGACAAAACACAAGCTGTACGATGATTACAAATTCTTGAAGCAATCTACATAAAAATAGAACAACCCGACATAAATACCCAAATTACAGAACTATTCACTCTACCCACCATGAGAGTAAGAACAAGACTGGAACGCGAAAATGCCAACATAGTGGACACTGCCCAACATGCTACGCCCGATACACCTGATTAATCTTTTCATGTGGAGCGGACATTTATGGCCTCTTCTTTAAACTTTATGCCTTACTTTTTCCTCCCTTTATGCCTTATTCTTGACCCATTTGTATGGGTCTACTTGTTTTCACCTGACGCCATATTAGTATAAATCCAACATGCTTTGTAATTTCCTCTCACTTGAGAATGAACCATATAGGTTCGAAACGTGGTGTAATTTTATAATAAGTGTAATACATTCTACAGTTATTTATTTATTTTCTTCACCTCGAACGAAGATGACTTTTGGAGAACTCCTCTTCCTATTAAACCAAGATACAAGAGGACTAGTCAGAGGGATAGAAGCCCTAAACAAGAAAATAATCAATATAGAATATTGATTATTTACGTTTATATTATATGTATAATACGTTAATATTATTATACGTGTCATTGGATATGCAGTCATATTCAATGAAACTATATATATATAAATATATATATATATATATATATATATGTCGTACCTAGTAGCCAGAACGCACTTCTCAGCCTACTATGCAAGGCCCCATTTGCCTAATAAGCCAAGTTTTCATGAATTAATATATTTTCTCTATTTTTTTCGTATGAAATGATAAAGCTCCCCATTTCATTATGTATGAGGTCAATTTTTTTTATTGGAGTTAAAATTAACGTAGATATATGACCGAACCTAACCAACCCTACCTAACCTAACCTAACCTATCTTTATAGGTTAGGTTTGGTTAGGTAGCCGAAAATGTTAGGTTAGGTTAGGTAGGTTAGGTAGTCGAAAAAGCATTAGTTCATGAAAACTTGGCTTATTAGGCAAATCGGGCCTTGCATAGTAGGCTGAGAAGTGCGTTCTGGCTACTAGGTACGACATTATATATATATATATATATATATATATATATATATATATATATATATATATATAATTTTTTTTTTTCAAGGGAGTACCACCTCTGGCTGGAAGAAGGGGGACCCATAGCCTCGGAGGAAACCACACATAACGCATTGGAGGGAATGTAGGTCCCCTCCAATACAGTTTCTGTGTGCTTTTCTCCTACCACCCCCTTCCCTTTTTTTTTTTCCTTTATTGTGTATTTAAAGGTTACAAAACATACAAGACAAATGCCTAAAGGTTATGGATCTCTTGACGCTCCTCCGCTTCTGGACAGGAACCGAGGACGCAGCAAGCATTTCCCCTCTGGATCGCCACACTGAGACGCTGAAACAAAAAACTGGAAACCCTTGGGTCTCTGGTGACGTCAATGAGCTTGGAACCCAATTCCTTGAGAATATATATATATATATATATATATATATATATATATATATATATATATATATATATATATATATATATATATATATATATATATATCTTTCTCTCCCACTCTCCAATTCCAGTCTTGGGTGTTCCACAACTTGTGTTTGCAAAGCCTTTAACACTGTTGACTAAATTATTTTATTTCCCTCTGAAGCTTTTGACTTCTTTAGCGAAGGTTTCATCTTGTGTTGCTGCGTATATCTCTATGTTCTCTACTTGTTTGATTCTTTCCTCTGTTATCCTACTCACTTCCTTTGTTGTCTTCCATTACTCTTTCTCCGCCCCTTTATTCTGCCGTGTGATCCATTCATATTTACCTCTCCTTTTTGAGACATTTTCTTCAAGTCTGCTACTTCTGTAATCTCATTTTTTCTATCATTTTCCCCGTGTGTGTGTGTGTGTGTGTGTGTGTGTGTGTGTGTGTGTGTGTGTGTGTGTGTACTCACCTAGTTGTTCTCACCCAGTTGTGCTTGCGAGGGTTGAGCTCTGGCTCTTTGGTCCCGCCTCTCAACCGTCAATCAATCGGTTGAGTGTACTCACCTATTTGTGTGTGTGTGTGTGTGTGTGTGTGTGTGTGTGTGTGTGTGTGTGTGTGTGTGTGTGAGTGAGCAGTACTGGGGTCACGACCAGTGACCTTTGTGTCAGACTGTGGGTGGTACACAGTCATTCGCTCTCACACCTCATCACTCTCCCGCTTGTTAAAGATGACCCCTTGTTTGTTGGCTCCAAACGAACGCGCGCACAACACGCATGCACGCGCTCACGCACGCTCACATGCGCACCCAGACAAGCACACACACACACACACACACACACACACACACACACACACACACACACACACACACACACACACACACACACTGAAATTGTAAAATAGTGTGAATTCTTTCGCTGCTCCAAGAGGTTCTTCAGATACTGAGGAATAAGTATTGACCTTAGAGCCAACCGCAAATAGTGAAGTAAAACTCACACGTTTATCAATACTCTGCAACACTAAGAAAGGAAAACAAACACTCTGGTACCATGAAATACTAAAGCATCTGATGAAAAAACACGAAACATACATTAAAACATGATCCACCAGCCTTCATGACATGACCCGTGGCTCGCTCGCTTGACACACACAGTCAAGCCTCGCATTTGACCAGTTGACAGTGTATGAAGCATTGTTTGTAATTGTTATTTCTTTTGTAATTCTTCTATCTAATTAGGCTAGATTCAATTATTAGTTGTTATAGGGTAATCTTATAGCATTAAATCAGTCAGATGCCTATATCGGCTTCCTGGTCAGATTGAAGAGGTTTCCAATCTTACTCATCACATTCTCATCACATTCTTGACAAGCTATTCTTGATTCATCCAATACCTGAGGTGCGCGAATTCTTAATCAACGTATATATATTATTTACTGCCCTCACCGTTGTAAAACCATATTGACATTAAAATCCTTAAGTGTGTGGTGGAGAGTTGCATCCTGTTTTCTGTACAAGTACAAGCTTAGGATTAAGACTTAATCCCTGTAGGGGTTAGGATTATGAAATATTTTCTGGGCCGTCTTTTAAGCTTTATCTGAAACAGATTTCTGGAGCGTTGCAACCTCGGGGCAAGTGCAAAAATGTCGACATTTCGTCATGAATAAATTCTGGAGTGGAGACGGACAAAGGTCTCCAGAACACGGTAGAGAACACGGAGTGCTTATCCCGTGTGATAGTTTATATGTGTTCACACTACACGCCTTAGTTACTTGCTTCTTAAAAGTCGTAAAATTAAAAGTTCTGTTTTTCCTGAAAATCATTGTTCTCAGATCGGTAGAGCTCCATTCCCTTCTTCCTCGTTCAGCCATTTGAGCTGGATGGTAGAGCGACTTTCTCGGTTCATGCAGGTCGGCGTTCAATCCCCCGACCGTCCACCAAGTGGTTGGGCATCATTCCTCCATCCCCCCCGTCCCATCCCAAATCCTTATCCTGATCCCCTTCCCAGTGCTATATAGTCGTAATGATTTAGCGCTTTCCCCCTGATAATTACCTCCCTCATTTCTTTATCAATGGCGAAATTAATCCCATTGAGATTAATTTTGGGATTAATCCCAAAATTAAGACTCCAAACTAAGCTTCGGAGTCTTAAAAAAAAATAATTAAGGTATAGGGGGGACCTAACACCTCTATAAACTTTATATCAATCTTTAAGATAGACAAAAATCCTAGTTTCGAAAGTCACATATGAATTGCTCCAGGTAACTGCTAGGAACAAGCAGTTCCCATTACCACACCAAACATCTCGGCTTTGAATCTTCAATTAAAAACAAACGTATTATCCAATTACATACTGGAATGATTTTAATACTGGCGGATGAAGGCCATTCTAAGTTATATTTAGCAAAGTTCTTCCGCTGAGGATTGTAATGTTAGGCAGGAATATCACAGGTGTAGAATTACAGCTGAAATGCAACACGTGAAAAGCTGATGATACGGTGTAAATGATTCATGTAAATTGATGAGTTAATATGAAAATGTGGGAGCAAGCCAGTTGGCGGTGACTTCACAGTCGACGGTGACTTCACAGTCGACGGTGACTTTACAGTCGACGGTGACTTCACAGTCGACGGTGACTT